>NW_025317536.1:0-64392 GCF_018873765.1 Telopea speciosissima
CCCCAAATAACATGAAACGACCCACCCAATCCGGTTTAAACCGAAAATGAACATATGCGGAACAGGTATTGATTCGAAGGTCACAACCCTCAACATCGCATCCACACATCTAATAAGAGATAAGGACACTTTTTAAAAAATACCAAACCTAAAAAAGTACCGAAATGCCCCCAAATAACCACCAACGACCCACCCGGTCTGGTTTAAACCAAAAAGGAACATATGTCGACATAGGTATCGATTCGAAGGTCACGACCCTCAACATCGCAACCACACATATTATAAGAGATAAGGACACTTTTTAGAAAATACCAAACCCAAAAAAGTAAAGAAATGCCCCCAAATAACATCAAACGACCCATACAATCCGGTTTAAACCGAAAATCAGCATATGCGGAACAGGTATTGATTCGAAGGTCACAACCCTCAACATCGCATCCACACATCTAATATGAGATAAGGACACTTTTTAAAAAATACCAAACCTAAAAAAGTACCGAAATGCCCCCAAATAAGCCCAAACGACCCACCCGGTCTGGTTTAAATCGAAAATGAACAAATGTGAAATAGGTATCGATTAGAAGGTCACGCCCCTCAACATCGCATCCACACGTCTAGTAAGAGATAAGGATACTTTTTAGAAAATCCCAAGCCCAAATAACTCCAAACATCCCACCTGGCCTGGTTTAAACTGAAAATGAACATATGCGGAATAGGTATTGATTCGAAGGCCAGAACCCTCAACATCGCATCCACACGTCTAATAAGAGATAAGGACAATTTTTATAAAATACCAAACCCAAAAATGTGAAGAAATGCCCCCAAAGGACCCCAAATGACCCACCCGGTCTGGTTTAAACCAAAAATGAACATATGTCAAAATAGGTATCGATTCAAAGGTCACGACCCTCAACATCGCATCCACACGTCTAATAAGAGATAAGGACACTTTTTAGAAAAGTCTAAGCCCAAAAAAATACCGAAATACCCCCAAATAACCCCAAACAACCCACCCTGTCTGGTTTAAACCAAAAAATGAACACATGCGAAATAGGTATCGATTAGAAGGTCACGACCCTCAGCATTGTATTTACACGCCTAATAAAAGATAAGGACACTTTTAAGAAAACCCCAAGCCCAAAAAAGAATAGAAATGCGCCCAAATAACACTAAATGACCCACCAAGTCCGGTTTAAACCGAAAATGAACGTATGCGGAACAGGTATTGATTCGAAGGTCACAACCCTCAACATCGCATCCACACATCTAATAAGAGATAAGGACACTTCTTAGAAGATCCAAAGCCCAGAAAAGTACTAAAATGCCCCAAAATAACCCTAAACAATCCACCCGGTCTGGTTTAAACCGAAAATGAACATATCGCGAAATAGGTATCGATTCGAAGGTCACGACCCTCAACATTGCATCCACACCTCCAATAAGAGATAAGGAAACTTTTTTGAAAATCCCAAGCCCAAAAAAGTACCGAAATGCCCCCAAATAACCCCAAACGACCCACCCGATCTGGTATAAATCGAAAAATGAACATAGGCGAAATAGGTATCGATTCAAAGGTCACGACCCTCAACATCGCATACACACGTCTAATAAGAGATAAGGACACTTTTAAGAAAATTCGAAGCAAAAAAAAGTACCGAAATGCCCCCAAATAACCCCAAACGACCCACCCTGTCTGGTTTAAACCGAAAGATAAACACATGCGAAATACGTATCAATTAGAAGGTCACGACCCTCAGCATCGCATCCACACGTCTAATAAGAGATAAAGACATTTTTTAGAAAATCCCAAGCCCCAAAAATTATAGAAAGGCCCCCAAATAACACCAAACGACCCAACCGGTCTGGTTTAAACCGAAAATGAACATATGCGGAACAGGTATTGATTCGAAGGTCACGACCCTCAACATCTCATCCACACATATTATAAGAGATAAGGACACTTTTTAGAAAATACCAAACCCAAAAAAGTACAGAATTGCCCCCAAATAACATGAAACGACCCACCCAATCCGGTTTAAACCGAAAATGAATATATGCGGAACAGGTATTGATTCGAAGGTCACAACCCTCAACATCGCATCCGCACATCTAATAAGAGATAAGGACACTTTTTAGAAAATACCAAACCCAAAAAAGTATCGAAATGCCCCCAAATAACCCCAAACGACCCACCCGGTCTGCTTTAAACTGAAAATGAACATATGTGGAAATAGGTATCGATTCGAAGGTCACGACCCTCAACATCGCATCCACACGTCCAATAAGAGATAAGGACACCTTTTAGAAAATCCCAAGCCCAAAAAAGTACCGGAATACCCCCAATTAACCCTAAACGCCCCACCCATTCTACTTTAAACCAAAAAATGTACATATGCGAAAACAGGTATCGATTAGAAGGTCACGACCCTCAACATCGCATCCACACATCTAATAACAGATAAGGACACTTTTTTGAAAATCCAAAGCCCAGAAAAGTATCGAAATGCCCTTAAATAATCCCAAACGACCCACCTGGTCTAGTTTAAACCAAAAATGAACATATGTGAAATAGGTATCGATTAAAAGGTCACGCCCCTCAACATCGCATCCACATGTCTAGTAAGAGATGAGGATACTTTTTAGAAAATCCCAAGCCCAAATAACTCCAAACGTCCCACCTGGCCTGGTTTAAACTGAAAATGAACATATGCGGAATAGGTATCGATTCGAAGGCCAGAACCCTCAACATCGCATCCACACGTCTAATAAGAGATAAGGACAATTTTTATAAAATACCAAACCCAAAAAAGTGAAGAAATGCCCCCAAAGGTCCCCAAATGACCCACCCGGTCTGGTTTAAACCGAAAATGAACATATGTCAAAATAGGTATCATTTAAAAGGTCACGACCCTCAACATCGCATCCACACGTCTAATAAGAGATAAGGACACTTTTTAGAAAAGTCTAAGCCCAAAAAAATACCGAAATGCCCCCAAATAACCGAAAACAACCCACCCTGTCTGGTTTAAACCAAAAAATGAACGCATGCGAAATAGGTATCGATTAGAAGGTCACGACCCTCAGCATCGTATTTACACGCCTAATAAAAGATAAGGACACTTTTAAGAAAACCCCAAGCCCAAAAAAGTACAGAAATGCCCCCAAATAACACAAAACGACCCACCAAGTCCGGTTTAAACCAAAAATTAACATATGCGGAACAGGTATTGATTCGAAGGTCACAACCCTCAACATCGCATCCACACATCTAATAAGAGATAAGGACACTTTTTAGAAGATCCAAAGCCCAGAAAAGTACTAAAATGCCCCAAAATAACCCCAAACAATCCACCCGGTCTGGTTTAAACCGAAAATGAACATATCGCGAAATAGGTATCGATTCGAAGGTCACGACCCTCAACATTGCATCCACACCTCCAATAAGAGATAAGGACACTTTTTTGAAAATCCCAAGCCCAAAAAAGTACCGAAATGCCCCCAAATAACCCCAAACGACCCACCCGATCTGGTATAAACCAAAAAATGAACATATGCGAAATAGGTATCGATTCGAAGGTCACGACCCTCAACATCGCATACACACGTCTAATAAGAGATAAGGACACTTTTAAGAAAATTCGAAGCAAAAAAAAGTACCGAAATGCCCCCAAATAACCCCAAACGACCCACCCTGTCTGGTTTAAACCGAAAGATGAACACATCCGAAATAGGTATCGATTAGAAGGTCACGACCCTCAGCATAGCATCCACACCTCTAATAAGAGATATGGACATTTTTTAGAAAATCCCAAGCCCCAAAAATTATAGAAAGGCCCCCAAATAACACCAAACGACCCAACCGGTCTGGTTCAAACCAAAAATGAACATATGCGGAACAGGTTTTGATTCAAAGGTCACGACCCTCAACATCTCATCCACACAAATTATAAGAGATAAGGACACCTTTTAGAAAATACCAAACCCAAAAAAGTATAGAAATGCCCCCAAATAACATCAAACAACCCACCCAATCTGGTTTAAACCGAAAATGAACATATGCGGAAGAGGTATTGATTCGAAGGGCACAACCCTCAACATCGCATCCACACATCTAATAAGAGATAAGGACACTTTTTAGAAAATACCAAACCCAAAAAAGTACCGAAATGCCCCCAAATAACCCCAAACGACCCACCCGGTCTGGTTTAAACTGAAAATGAACATATGTGGAAATAGGTATTGATTCGAAGGTCACGACCCTCAACATCGCATCCACATGTCCAATAAGAGATAAGGACACCTTTTAGAAAATCCCAAGCCCAACAAAGTTCCGGAATACCCCCAATTAACCCTAAACGACCCACCCAGTCTAGTTTAAACCAAAAAATGTACATATGCGAAACAGGTATCGATTAGAAGGTCACGACCCTCAACATCGCATCCACACATCTAATAACAGATAAGGACATTTTTTAGAAAATCCAAAGCCCAGAAAAGTATCGAAATGCCCTTAAATAATCCCAAACGACCCACCCAGTCTGGTTTAAACCAAAAATGAACATATGTGAAATAGGTATCGATTAGAAGGTCACGCCCCTCAACATCGCATCCACACGTCTAGTAAGGGATAAGGACACTTTTTTGAAAATCCCAAGCCCAAAAAAGTATAGAAAGGCCCCCGAAAAACTCCAAACGTCTCGTCTAGCCTGGTTTAAACTGAAAATAAACAAATGTAGAATAGGTATCGATTCGAAGGCCAGAACCCTCAACATCGCATCCACACGTCTAATAAGAGATAAGGAAAATTTTTAGAAAATACCAAACCCAAAAAAGTTCAGAAATGCCACCAAATAACCCCAAACAACCCACCCTGTCTGGTTTAAACCAAAAAATGAACACATGCAAAATCAGTATCGATTAGAAGGTCATGACCCTCAGCATCGTATTCACACGCCTAATAAAAGATAAGGACACTTTTAAGAAAACCCCAAGCCCAAAAAAATACAGAAATGCCCCCAAATAACACTAAACGACCCACCAAGTCCGGTTTAAACCGAAAATGAACATATGCGGAACAGGTATTGATTCGAAGGTCACAACCCTCAACATCGCATCCACACATCTAATAAGAGATAAGGACACTTTTTAGAAAATCCAAAGCCCAGAAAAGTACTAAAATGCCCTAAAATAACCCCAAACAATCCACCCGGTCTGGTTTAAACCGAAAATGAACATATCGCGAAATAGGTATCGATTCGAAGGTCACGACCCTCAACATTGCATCCACACCTCCAATAAGAGATAAGGACACTTTTTTGAAAATCCCAAGCCCAAAAAAGAACCGAAATGCCCCCAAATAACTCCAAACGACCCACCCGATCTGGTATAAACCGAAAAATTAACATATGCGAAATAGGTATCGATTCGAAGGTCACGACCCTCAACATCGCAAACACACGTCTAATAAGAGATAAGGACACTTTTAAAAAATTCGAAGCAAAAAAAAGTACCGAAATGCCCCCAAATAACCCCAAACGACCCACCCTGTCTGGTTTAAACCGAAAGATGAACACATGCGAAATAGGTATCGATTAGAAGGTCACGACCCTCAGCATCGCATCCACACGTCTAATAAGAGATATGGACATTTTTTAGAAAATCTCAAGCCCCAAAAATTATAGAAAGGCCCCCAAATAACACCAAACGACCCAACCGGTCTGGTTCAAACAAAAAATGAACATATGCGGAACAGGTATTGATTCGAAGGTCACGACCCTCAACATCTCATCCACACAAATTATAAGAGATAAGGACACCTTTTAGAAAATACCAAACCCAAAAAAGTACAGAAATGCCCCCAAATAACATCAAACGACCCACCCAATCCGGTTTAAATCGAAAATGAACATATGCGGAACAGGTATTGATTCGAAGGGCACAACCCTCAACATCGCATCCACACATCTAATAAGAGATAAGGACACTTTTTAGAAAATACCAAACCCAAAAAAGTACCGAAATGCCCCCAAATAACCCCAAACGACCCACCCGGTCTGGTTTAAACTGAAAATGAACATATGTGGAAATAGGTATCGATTCGAAGGTCAAGACCCTCAACATCGCATCCACATGTCCAATAAGAGATAAGGACACCTTTTAGAAAATCCCAAGCCCAACAAAGTACCGGAATACCCCCAATTAACCCTAAACGACCCACCCAGTCTAGTTTAAACCAAAAAATGTACATATGCGAAACAGGTATCGATTAGAAGGTCACGACCCTCAACATCGCATCCACACATCTAATAACATATAAGGACATTTTTTAGAAAATCCAAAGCCCAGAAAAGTATCGAAATGCCCTTAAATAATCCCAAACGACCCACCCAGCCTGGTTTAAACAAAAAATTGAACATATGTGAAATAGGTATCGATTAGAAGGTCACGCCCCTCAACATCGTATCCACACGTCTAGTAAGGGATAAGGACACTTTTTTGAAAATCCCAAGCCCAAAAAAGTATAGAAAGGCCCCCAAAAAACTCCAAAACGTCCCGTCTTGCCTGGTTTAAACTGAAAATAAACAAATGTGGAATAGGTATCGATTCGAAGCCCAGAACCTCAACATCGCATCCACACGTCTAATAAGAGATAAGGAAGATTTTTAGAAAATACCAAACCCAAAAAAGTACAGAAATGCCACCAAAGGACCCCAAAGGACCCACCCGGTTTGGTTTAAACCGAAAATGAACATATGTCGAAATATGTATCGATTCGAAGGTCATGACCCTCAACATCGCATTTACACGTCTAATAAGAGATAATGACACTAAAATTCTAAGCCCAAAAAAATACCGAAATGCCCCCAAATTAGCCCAAACAACCCACCCTGTCTGGTTTAAACCAAAAAATGAACACATGCAAAATCGGTATCGATTAGAAGGTCACGACCCTCAGCATCGTATTCACACGCCTAATAAAAGATAAGGACACTTTTAAGAAAACCCCAAGCCCAAAAAAGTACAGAAATGCCCCCAAATAACACTAAACGACCCACCAAGTCCGGTTTAAACCGAAAATGAACATATGCGGAACAGGTATTGATTCGAAGGTCACAACCCTCAACATCGCATCCACACATCTAATAAGAGATAAGGACACTTTTTAGAAAATCCAAAGCTCAGAAAAGTACTAAAATGCCCCAAAATAACCCCAAACAATCCACCCGGTCTGGTTTAAACCGAAAATGAACATATCGCGAAATAGGTATCGATTCGAAGGTCACGACCCTCAACATTGCATCCACAGCTCCAATAAGAGATAAGGACACTTTTTTGAAAATCCCAAGCCCAAAAAAGTACCGAAATGCCCCCAAATAACTCCAAACGACCCACTCAATCTGGTTTAAACTGAAAATGAACATATGCGGAAATAGGTAGCGATTCGAAGGTCACGACCCTCAACATCGCATCCACATGTGCAATAAGAGATAAGGACACCTTTTAGAAAATCCCAAGCCCAAAAAAGTATCGGAATACCCCCAATTAACCCTAAACGACCCACCCAGTCTAGTTTAAAACAAAAAATGTACATATGCGAAACAGGTATCGATTAGAAGGTCACGATCCTCAATATCGCATCCACACATCTAATAACAGATAAGGACACTTTTTAGAAAATCCTAAGCCCAGAAAAGTATTGAAATGCCCTTAAATAATCCCCAACGACCCACCCGGTCTGGTTTAAACAAAAAATGAACATATGTGAAATAGGTATCGATTAGAAGGTCACGCCCCTCAACATCGCATCCACACGTCTAGTAAGGGATAAGGACACTTTTTTGAAAATCCCAAGCCCAAAAAAGTATAGAAAGGCCCCCAAAAAACTCCAAACGTCCCATCTAGCCTGGTTTAAACTGAAAATAAACAAATGTGGAATAGGTATCGATTCGAAGCCCAGAACCCTCAACATCGCATCCACACGTCTAATAAGAGATAAGGAAAATTTTTAGAAAATACCAAACCCAAAAAAGTATAGAAATGCCCCCAAATGACCCCAAAGGACCCACCTGGTCTGGTTTAAATCGAAAATGAACATATGTCGAAATATGTATCGATTCGAAGGTCATGACCCTCAACATCGCATTTACACGTCTAATAAGAGATAATGACACTAAAATTCTAAGCCCAAAAAAATACCGAAATGCCCCCAAATAACCCAAAACAACCCACCCTGTCTGGTTTAAACCAAAAAATGAACACATGCGAAATAGGTATCGATTAGAAGGTCACGACCCTCAGCATCGTATTCACACTCCTAATAAAAGATAAGGACACTTTTAAGAAAACCCCAAGCCCAAAAAAGTACAGAAATGCGCCCAAATAACACTAAACCACCCACCAAGTCCGGTTTAAACCGAAAATGAACATATGCGGAACAGGTATTGATTCGAAGGTCACAACCCTCAACATCGCATCCACACATCTAATAAGAGATAAGGACACTTTTTAGAAAATCCAAAGCCCAAAAAAGTACTAAAATGCCCCAAAATAACCCCAAACAATCCACCCGGTCTGGTTTAAACTGAAAATGAACATATCGTAAAATAGGTATCGATTCGAAGGTCACGACCCTCAACATTGCATCCACAGCTCCAATAAGAGATAAGGACACTTTTTTGAAAATCCCAAGCCCAAAAAAGAACCGAAATGCCCCCAAATAACTCCAAACGACCCACCCGATTTGGTATAAACCGAAAAATGAACATATGCGAAATAGGTATCGATTCGAAGGTCACGACCCTCAACATCGCATACACACGTCTAATAAAAGATAAGGACACTTTTAAGAAAATTCAAAGCAAAAAAAAGTACCGAAATGCCCCCAAATAACCCCAAACGACCCACCCTATCTGGTTTAAACCGAAAGATGAACACATGCGAAATAGGTATCGATTGGAAGGTCACGACCCTCAGCATCACATCCACACGTCTAATAAGAGATAAGGACATTTTTTAGAAAATCCCAAGCCCCAAAAATTATAGAAAGGCCCCCAAATAACACCAAACGACCCAACCGGTCTGATTTAAATCGAAAATGAACATATGCAGAACAGGTATTGATTCGAAGGTCACGACCCTCAACATCTCATCCACACATATTATAAGAGATAAGGACACTTTTTAGAAAATACCAAACCCAAAAAAGTACAGAAATGCCCCCAAATAACATCAAACGACCCACCCAATCCGGTTTAAACCAAAAATGAACATATGCGGAACAGGTATTGATTAGAAGGTCACAACCCTCAACATCGCATCCATACATCTAATAAGAGATAAGGACACTTTTTAGAAAATACCAAACCCAAAAAAGTACCGAAATGCCTCCAAATAACCCCAAACGACCCACCCGGTCTGGCTTAAACTGAAAATGAACATATGTGGAAATAGTTATCGATTCGAAGGTCACGACCCTCAACATCGCATCCACATGTCCAATAAGAGATAAGGACACCTTTTAGAAAATCCCAAGCCCAAAAAACTATCGGAATACCCCCAATTAACCCTAAACGACCCACCCAGTCTAGTTTAAACCAAAAAATGTACATATGCGAAACAGGTATCGATTAGAAGGTCACGACCCTCAACACCGCATCCACACATCTAATAATAGATAAGGACACTTTTTAGAAAATCCAAAGCCCAGAAAAGTATCGAAATGCCCTTAAATAATCCCGAATGACCCACCCGGTCTGGTTTAAACCAAAAATGAACATATGTGAAATAGGTATCGATTAGATGGTCACGCCCCTCAACATCGTATCCACATGTCTAGTAAGGGATAAGGACATTTTTTTGAAAATCCCAAGCCCAAAAAAGTATAGAAAGGCCCCCAAAAAACTCCAAACGTCCCACCCTGTCTGGTTTAAACCAAAAAATGAACACATGCGAAATAGGTATCGATTAGAAGGTCACGACCCTCAGCATCGTATTCACATGCCTAATAAAATATAAGGACACTTTTAAGAAAACCCCAAGCCCAAAAAAGTACAGAAATGCCCCCAAATAACACTAAACGACCCACCAAGTCCGGTTTAAATCGAAAATGAACATATGCGGAACAGGTATTGATTCGAAGGTCACAACCCTCAACATCGCATCCACACATCTAATAAGAGATAAGGACACTTTTTAGAAAATCCAAAGCCCAGAAAAGTACTAAAATGAACATATGTCGAAATAGGTTTCGATTAGAAGGTCACAACCCTCAACATTGCATCCACACGTCTAATAAGAGATAAGGACAATTCTTAGAAAATCCCAAGCCTAAAAAAGTATGAAAGGCCCCCAAATAACACCAAACGACTCACCTGATCTAGTTTGAACCGAAAATGAACATATGCGGAACAGGTACTGATTCGAAGGTCATGACCCTCAACATCGCAACCACACATCTAATAAGAGATAAGGACACATTTTAGAAAATACCAAACCAAAAAAGAACAGAAATGCCCCCAAATAACACCAAACGACCCACCCAGTCCGGTTTAAACCGAAAATGAACATATGCGGAACAGGTAAGCAAACCCAAAAAAGTACAGAAATGCCCCCAAATAACCCCAAACGACCCACTCGGTCTGGTTTAAACCGAAAATAAACATATGGAGAAATAGGCATCGATTAAAAGGTCACGACCCTCAAAGTCGCATCCACATGTCTAATAAGAGATAAAGACACTTTTTAGAAAATCCCAAGCCCAAAAATGTATAGAAAGGCCCCCAAATATCTCCAAATGACCTACCTGGTCTTGTATAAATCGAAAATGAACATATGCGGATTAGGTGTTGATTCGAAGGTCACGACCCTCTACATCGCATCCACACATCTAATAAGAGATAAGGACACTTTTTAGAAAATACCAAACCTAAAAAAGTACAGAAATGCCCCAAATAAGACCAAACGACCCACCCAGTCCAGTTTAAACAAAACATGAACATATGTCGAAATAGGTATCAATTCGAAGGTCATGACCCTCAACATCGTATCCACACGTCTAATAAGAGACAAGGACACTTTTTAGAGAATACCAAACCCAAAACAGTACGGAAAGGCCCCCAAATCACTGCAAACGATCCACCCGATCTGGTTTAAATAAAAAATGAACAAATGCGGAATAGGTATTGATTCGAAGGTTACGTCCCTCAACATCGCATTCACACATTTAATGAGAGATAAGGATACTTTTTAGAAAATACCAAACCCAAAAAAGTATAGGAATGCCCCTAAATAACCCCAAACGACCCACCCGGTCCGGTTTAAATCGAAAATGAACATATGTCAAAATAGGTATCGATTCGATGGTCCCGACCCTCAACATCGCATCCACACGTCTAATAACAGATAAGGTCACATTTTAGAAAATCCCAAGCCCAAAAAACTATAGAAAGACCCCAAAATAACTTCTAACGACCCACCCGGTTTGGTTTAAATCGAAAATGAACATATGCGGAACAGGTATTGATTCGAAGGTCACAACCCTCAACATCGCATCCACCCATCTAATAAGAGACAAGGACACTTTTTAGAAAATACCAAACCCTAAAAAGTAAAGAAATGCCCCCAAATAACCCCAAACGACCTACCCGGTCTGGTTTAAATCGAAAATGAACATATGTCGAAATAGGTATCGATTCGAAGGTAACGACCCCCTCAACATTGCATCCACACGTCCAATAAAAGATAACGACACTTTTCAGAAAATCCAAAGACCAAAAAAGTAGAAAAATCTCCCCAAATAACCCCGAACGACCCACCCGGTCCGATTTAAATAAAAAATGTACATATGCCAAAATCGGTATCGATTCGAAGGTTACTACCCTCAACATCACATCCACACATCTAAGAAGAGACAAGGACACTTTTTAGGAAATACCAAACCCAAAAAAGTACAAAAATGCCCCAAAATAACCCCAAACGACCCACCAGGTCTGGTTTAAACCTAAAATGAACATATGTCGAAATAGGTATCGATTCGAAGGTAATGACCCTAAACATTGCATCCACACGTCCAATAAGAGATAAGGACACCTTTCAAAAAATCCCAAGATAAAAAAAGTACAGAAATGTCCCCAAATAACCTCGAACGACCCACCCGGTCTGGATTTAACTAAAAATGTACATATGCCAAAATAGGTATCAATTCGAAGGTCACGACCCTCATTATCGCATCCACACGTCTAATGAGAGACAAGGACACTTTTTAGAAAATACCAAACCAAAAAAAGTACAGAAATGCCCCAACTAAAGCTAAACGACCCACCCGGTCTGGTTTAAACCGAAAATGAACATAGGTCAAAATAGGTATCGATTCGATGGTAACGACCTCCAACATCCCTTCCACACATCCAATAAGAGATAAGGACACTTTTCAGAAAATCGCAAGACCTAAAAAGTACAGAAAGCCCCCAAATAAGACCGAACGACCCACCCGGTCCGCTTTAAACCGACAATGAACATATGTCGAAATAGGTATCGATTACAAGGTCACGACCCTCAACATCGCATCCACACGTCTAATAAGTGACAAGGACACTTTTTAGAAAATACCAGACCCAAAAAAGTATAGAAATGCCCCCAAATAACTCCAAACGACCCACCCGGTCTGGTTTAAACCGAAAATGAACATAGGTCAAAATAGGTATCGATTCGAAGGTAACGACTTTCAACATCCCTTCCACACGTCCAATAAGAGATAAGGACACTTTTCAGAAAACCCCAAGACTAAAAAAGTACATAAATGTTCCCAAATAACCCCGAACGACCCACCCGGTCTGGTTTAAACAAAAAATGAACATATGCGGAACAGATATTGATTCGAAGGTCACAACCCTCAACATCGCATCCACACATCTAATAAGAGATGAGGACACTTTTTAGAAAATAACAAACCCAAAAAAGTACAGAAATGCCCCCAAATAACCCCAAATGACCCACCCGATCTGGATTAAACCGAAACTGAACATATCGAAATAGGAATCGATTCGAAGGTCACGACCCTCAATATCGTATCCACACGTCTAATAAGAGATAGGGACACTTTTTAGAAAATCCCAAGCCCAAAAAAGTACCGAAATGCCCCCAAATAAGCCCAAACGACCCACCCGATCTGGTTTAATCGAAAAATGAACACATACGAAATAGGTATTAATTAGAAGGTCACAACCTTAAACCTTGAATCCACACATCTAATAAAAGATAAGGACACTTTTTAAAAAATACCAAAGACTAAAAAAGTACAAAAATGCCCCAAAATAACATCAAACTACCAACCGAGTCTGGTTTAAACCGAAAATGAATATATGCGGAACAGGTATTGATTCGAAGGTCACAACCCTCAACATCACATCCACACATCTAATAAGAGATTAGAACACTCTTTAGAAAATACCAAACCCAAATAAGTACAGAAATGCCTCCAAATAACCCCAAACGACCCACCTGGCCTGGTTTAAAACGAAAATGCACATATGTCGAAATTGGTATCGATTCGAAGGAAAGGACCCCCAACATCGCATCCACATGTCTAATAAGTGGTACGGACACTTTTTAGAAAATACCAAGGCCAAAAAGTACCGAAATCCCCCCAAATAACCATGAACGACCCACTCGGTTTGGTTTAAATAAAAAATGAACATATGCCGAAATAGGTATCGATTCGAAGGTCATGACCCTCAACATCGCATCCACACGTCTAGTAAGAGATAATGACACTTTTTAGAAAATCCCAAACCCAAAAAAGTATAGAAAGCCGCCAAATAACTCCAAACGACCCACCCGGTCTAGTTCAAACTGAAAATGAACATATGCGGAACAGGTTTCGATTCGAAGGTCACGACCCTCAGCCTTGCATCCACACGTCTAATAAGAGATAAGGACACTTTTTAGAAAATTCCAAGCCCCAAAAAGTACCGAAAGGCCCCCATATAACTCCGAACGACCCAACCGGTCTGGTTTAAACCAAAAATGAACATATGCGGAATAGGTATTGATTCGAAGGTCACGTCCCTCAACATCGCATCCACACGTCTAAGAAGAGACAAGGACACCTTTTAGGAAATACCAAACCCAAAAAAGTACAAAAATGCCCCCAAATAACCCCAAACAACCCACCCGGTCAGGTTTCGATTCGAAGGTAACGACCCTCAACATTGCATCCACATGTCCAATAAGAGATAAGAATACTTTTTAACAAATCCCAAGCCCAAAAAGGTACCGAAATGCCCCCAAATAACCCCAAACGACCCACCAGGTCTGGTTTAATCCGAAAATGAACATATGCCGAAATAGGCATCGATTCGAAGGTCACAACCCTCAACATCGCATCCACACGTCTAATAAGAGACAAGGACACTTTTTAGAAAATCCCAAGCCGAAAAAAGTACAGAAAGGCCCAAATAACCCAAAACGACCCACCCGATTTGGTTTAGACCGAAAATAAATATATGTGAAATAAGGTATCGATTCGAAGGTCATGACCATCAATACCGCAACCACACGTGTAATAAGAGATAAGGACACTTTTTAGAAAATCCCAAGCCCAAAAAAGTACAAAAATGGCCCCAAATAACCCCAAACGACCCACCTGATCTAGTTTAAACCGAAAATGAACATATACCGAAATAGGTATCGATTCAAATGTCAGGACCCTCAACATCGCATCCACATGTCTAATAAGAGATAAGGACACTTTTTAGAAAATACCAAACCCAAAAAAGTACAAAAATGCCCCCAAATAAGCCCAAACGACCCACCCGGTCCGATTTAAACCGAAAATGAACATAAGTTGAAATAGGAATTGATTCGAAAGTCACAACCCTCAACATCGCATCCACACGTCTAATAAAAGATGAGAATACTTTTTAGAAAATCCAAAGTGCAAAAAAGTACTGAAATGCCCGTATATAACCCCAAACGCCCACCCGGTCTGGTTTAAATCGAAAATGAACATATGCCAAAATAGGTATCGATTCGAAGGTCACCACCCTCAAAATTGCATCTACACATTTAATAAGAGACAAGGATAATTTTTAGAAAATACCATACCCAAAAAAATACAAAAATGCCCCCAAATAACCCCAAACGACCCACCCGGTCCGGTTTAAATCGAAAATGAACATGTGTCGAAATAGGTATTGATTCGAAGGTAACCACCCCCAAGATCGCATCCACAAGTCTAATAAGAGATAATTTTAGAAAATCCCAACACCAAAAAAGTATAGAAATGACCCGAAATAACCCTGAACGACCCACCCGGTCTAGTTTAAACCGAAAATAAATATAGACGGAACAGGTATTGATCCGAAGGTCAGAACCCTCAACATCACATCCACACATCTAATAAGTGATACAAACACTTTTTCAAAAATACCAAACCCAATAAAGTACAAAAATGCCCCCAAACAACCCACCCGGTTTGGTTTAAACTGAAAATGAACATATGTCAAAATAGATATCAATTCGAAGGTGACGACCCTCAACATCGTATCCACACGTCTAATAAGAGACAAGGACACTTTTTAGAAAATCCCAAGCCCAAAAAAGTATAGAAATGCCCAAATAACCCTAAACGACCCACCCGGCCTAGTTTAAATAAAAAATGAACATCTGTGGAATTAGGTATCAATTCGAAGGTCACGACCATCAACACCTCATCCACATGTCTAATAAGAGATATGGACACTTTTTAGAAAATCCCATGTCCAACAGAGTACAAAAATGGCCCCAAATAACCCCAAACGATCCACCCGGTCTGGTTTAAACTGAAAATGAACATATGCCGAAATAGATATCGATTCGAAGGTCATGACCCTCAACATCGCATCAACACGTGTAATAGGAGATAAGGACACTTTTTAGAAAATCCCATGCCCAAAAAAGTACAGAAATGTGCCCAAAAAAACCCCAAACGACCCACCCTATCTGGTTTAAACTGAAAATGAACATATGCCGAAATAGGTATCGATTCAAAGGTCACGACCCTCAACATCGCATCCACATGTCTAATAAAAAATAAGGACACGTTTAAGAAAATCCCAAGCCCGAAAAAGAACAGAAAGGCTCCGAAATAACCCCAAACGACCCACCCGGTCTGGTTTAAACTGGAAATGAACATATGCCGAATAGGCATGGAATCGAAGGTCACAACACTCAACATCGCATCCACACGTCTAATAAGAGATAAGGACACTTTTTGACAAATACCAAACCCAAAAAATTTTAAACCAAATAACCCCAAACGACATACCCGATCTGGTTTAAATTGAAAATGAACGTATGCCGAAATAGGGATTGGTTCGAAGGTCACGACCCTCAACATCGTATCCACACGTCTAATAAGAGATAAGGACACTTTTTAGAAAATCCCATGCCCAAAAAAGTACTGAAAGGCCCCCAAATAACTCCGAACGACCCACCCGGTTTGGTTTAAATCGAAAATGAACATATGCGGAACAGTTATCGATTCAAAGGTCACAACCCTCAACATCGCATCCACACATCAAATAAGAGATAAGGACACTTTTTAGAAAATACAAAACCCAAAAAAGTACAGAAATGCCCCCAAATAACCCCAATCGACCCACCCAGTCTGGTTTAAATCGAAAATGAACAGATGTTAAAATAGGTATCGATTCGAAGGTCACGACCCTCAACCTCGCATCCACATGTCTAATAAGAGATAACGACACTTTTTAGAAAATCCCAAGCCCAAAAAAGTACCGAAATGCCCCAAATAACCCTAAACGACCCACCCGGTCTGGTTTAAATCGAAAATGAATATATGTCGAAATAGGTATCGATTCGAAGGTAACGACCCTCAACATCGCATCCACACGTCCAATAAGAGATAAGGACACTTTTTAGAAAATACCAAACCCAAAAAAGTACCGAAATGCCCCAAATAACCCCAAATGACCCACCCGGTCTGGTTTAAACTGAAAATGAACATATGCGGAAATAGGTATCGATTCGAAGGTCACGACCCTCAACATCGCATCCACATGTCCAATAAGAGATAAGGACACCTTTTAGAAAATCCCAAGCCCAAAAAAGTACCGGAATACCCCCAATTAACCCTAAACGACCCACCCAGTCTAGTTTAAACCAAAAAATGTACATATGCGAAATAGGTATCGATTAGAAGGTCACGACCCTCAACATCGCATCCACACATCTAATAACAGATAAGGACACTTTTTAGAAAATCCAAAGCCCAGAAAAGTATCGAAATGCCCTTAAATAATCCCCAACGACCCACCCGGTCTGGTTTAAACCAAAAATGAACATATGTGAAATAGGTATCGATTAGAAGGTCACGCCCCTCAACATCGCATCCACACGTCTAGTAAGGGATAAGGACACTTTTTTGAAAATCCCAAGCCCAAAAAAGTATAAAAAGGCCCCCAAAAAACTCCAAACGTCCCATCTAGCCTGGTTTAAACTGAAAATAAACAAATGTGGAATAGGTATCGATTCAAAGCCCAGAACCCTCAACATCGCATCCACACGTCTAATAAGAGATAAGGAAAATTTTTAGAAAATACCAAACCCAAAAAAGTATAGAAATGCCCCCAAAGGACCCCAAAGGACCCACCCAGTCTGGTTTAAACTGAAAATGAACATATGTGGAAATAGGTATCGATTCGAAGGTCACGACCCTCAACATCGCATCCACATGTCCAATAAGAGATAAGGACACCTTTTAGAAAATCCCAAGCCCAAAAAAGTACCGGAATACCCCCAATTAACCCTAAACGACCCACCCAGTCTAGTTTAAACCAAAAAATGTACATATGCGAAACAGTATCGATTAGAAGGTCACGACCCTCAACATCGCATCCACACATCTAATAACAGATAAGGACACTTTTTAGAAAATCCAAAGCCCAGAAAAGTATCGAAATGCCCTTAAATAATCCCGAACGACCCACCCGGTCTGGTTTAAACCAAAAATGAACATATGTGAAATAGGTATCGATTAGAAGGTCACGCCCCTCAACATCGCATCCACACGTCTAGTAAGGGATAAGGACACTTTTTTGAAAATCCCAAGCCCAAAAAAAGTATAGAAAGGCCCCCAAAAAACTCCGAACGTCCCGTCTAGCCTGGTTTAAACTGAAAATAAACAAATGTGGAATAGGTATCGATTCGAAGCCCAGAACCCTCAACATCGCATCCACACGTCTAATAAGAGATAAGGAAAATTTTTAGAAAATACCAAACCCAAAAAAGTATAGAAATGCCCCCAAATGACCCCAAAGGACCCACCCGGTCTGGTTTAAACCGAAAATGAACATATGTCGAAATATGTATCGATTCAAAGGTCATGACCCTCAACATCGCATTTACACGTCTAATAAGAGATAATGACACTAAAATTCTAAGCCCAAAAAAATACCAAAATGCCCCCAAATAACCCCAAACAACCCACCCTGTCTGGTTTAAACCAAAAAATGAACACATGCGAAATAGGTATCGATTAGAAGGTCACGACCCTCAGCATCGTATTCACATGCCTAATAAAATATAAGGATACTTTTAAGAAAACCCCAAGCCCAAAAAAGTACAGAAATGCCCCCAAATAACACTAAACGACCCACCAAGTCCGGTTTAAACCGAAAATGAACATATGCGGAACAGGTATTGATTCGAAGGTCACAACCCTCAACATCGCATCCACACAACTAATAAGACATAAGGACACTTTTTAGAAAATCCAAAGCCCAGAAAAGTACTAAAATGAACATATGTCGAAATAGGTTTCGATTAGAAGGTCACAACCCTCAACATCGCATCCACACGTCTAATAAGAGATAAGGACGATTCTTAGAAAATCCCAAGCCTATCTGGAATAACTAACGCAATGCTTCGAGGAAGTTTCTTTTGAGTATCTGCCCAGGGATAGCAATCGGTTCACCGATGCTTTAGCCACTTTGGCATCCATAGTAGAATGTGATACTCGAGACAAGATCCAGCCCTTCCTAATAGAAAGAAGGACTTGCCCAGCATATGGAGAACCAGTCAATACGCTCACCGAGGATGGAAGACCTTGGTATGCTCCAGTGGTCGACTACATCAAGGAAAGGAGATATCCTGAAGAGTTTTCAAAAAGAGAGAAGAGGCATTTACGAAAATATGCCACTCAATTCATCCTCCAAGGAAACTTGTTGTATAAGAGGTCTTATGATGGTATCCAACTATTATGTGTGGATGAGGATCAGGCTTAAATCATTATGGAAGAAATCCATCAAGGAATATGTGGACCACACATGAATGCAAGGATGCTGGCCAAGAAAATTCTCAGGATGGGATACTATTGGGCCACTATGGAAGCTGAGTGTGCCACCTTCGTAAGACGATGTCATAAATGCCAGATATTTGCCAACATCATTCATGTTCCTCCGATAGAGTTGCACTCATTAAATGCCCCTTGTCCATTTTCTACCAGGGAAATTGATGTAGTTGGAAAAATAACTCCAAAGGCTTCAAATGGACATCAATTCGTGTTAGTCGCCATCGACTATTTCACAAAATGGGTAGAGGCTCAATCTTATGCAGTGCTAACTTTCGCCAAAGAGAATCTCATCTGCAGATACGGTGTGCCACAATAGTTGATTTCAGACCAAGGCCTGCATTTCAGGGAAAAAGTGGAAGAACTCTGCAACCAATTGGGCATTAAGAGGCATAAGTCTACTACTTACCGGCCACAGACTAATGGAGCAGTAGAAGCAGCCAACAAGAATATGAAGGTCATATTACAAAAGATATACACACAATGACTGGGCAGAGAAACTTCCACTAGCTTTATGGGCATATCGGACATCTATCCGAACCTCTACCGGAGCTACCCCGTATTCTCTGGTATATGGGATGGAAGCCGTATTACCGGTAGAAATTCAGGTCCCTTCTCTTCGAGTCTTACTCGATAGTCAATTGCCAGAAGGAGAATGGGTAAGGGCCAGGTACGAAGAGCTCAATCTCCTGGATGAGAAAAGGATGAAGGCCATGGATAATCTCAAGAAATATCAGCAAAGAATGGCTAGGGCATTCAATAAAGGTGTCCCCACTCGGAGCATTGAGGAAGGAGATTTGGTCCTTAGAGAGCAGCGAGCTCCAATTCATGACCCAAGAGGACAATTTCGACCCAATTGGAGTGGACCCTACAAAGGCAAGACCATATTGCCAGGACAGGTGGTCCAACTCTCTGATCTTGACGGAGAAGATCTTCGGGGTCTGGTCAATATGGACCAGCTAACGAAGTATTTTGTCTGAGATATGTGAAGCAATTTGAACTACGTTCGACCTGATTCCTCCGAAGGGATACGCAGGCAACTCGATGTATTCGGGTAGGGTCTCAAAAAAAAAGAAAAAAAAGAGAGAAGAAAAAAAAAAAGAGAAGGCATTGTATCGGTTTCCTCCCAAAAATTCCGCCAACCGGCGTCCCTTGCACATATGGGTAAATCTCGCCATTTGGCCTTCCATTCCTTAACCTAGCTTATAAGTGAAAGTCATCTAGAGCTGGTTATTAACAAAGGATTTATTCATTCTGTGTCACAAAATGCTAACCCAATTCTTGATACAGGTAGCATGAGAGGATTAAAGAAAGAAGGACTCAATGAACGATTGCGTCGGTGGACTCTCCGGATGAATGTGGATGAGCCTACACTCCTAGAGGATCACCATCTGATAGTATTGGGAAGGATCGATTGTTTCAAGCTCCATCATGATTTACTAAGGGAAGTATCGAAGTGCTGGAACCCCCAATTGCACGCGTTTCACTTCGGAAAAGTCTGGCTGGCTCTGACCATTGAAGAATTCCGGGCTTGCATGATGTCCCAACTATGAAGAAAGAACAACTCTTCAAAAATTTGGGAGATTTCTTTGCCATAAATAAGGAGTTAAAGCAAGTTCTCAATTATGACAAGGTGGATGCGTTGAAAGTTGTGAAGATCTTCAACAACAATGGATTTGAAGAAGAAAGACAGATCCGACGCAGAAGGTGGGCATACTTATTTTGTATGATTGGGAGGTACTTGTTAGCATCTCCAGGAAAAGGCATGTCCCCAATAATTGCAGAATTGGTGAGGCAAATTGAAGAAGGATGCGACATCGCTCCTACCGTTTTAGCAGAAACATTCAAAGGGTTTGATACCATGAGTCAGTCTCAGAAATACGGTACAGATTTCCTTCATGGATCTCCGGCGGTATTCCAAATGTGGTTGATGGAAAAACTAAAACTGGTCACACCAATTCCATGTCCTCACCTCCGGCCTATGCATTATCAAATACAAAGGGAAAAGTCAGAATTCCACAAGGTCCAAGACTAGAAGAAATATTTGGAGGAGAGAGATGTCCAAGAAATCCAGTTGAACTGCCCTTGGATGAAGGCCGAGAGAGAAAAATCAGAAACATCAGGGAACAATTATGTGAGATTCATGGGTTTAACTCACATCAGTTTTTATATCACTTCCTTAGTATCTCTGAGGCAGGAACAACCTAAGATGGAAAATTTCAGAACCTCAGAGATGTGACACAAGAAGTGGTGATGCTATTATCCGAAAAATGTTACAAATAAGTGATATCAATTGGATGTTCCTATCTTTACTTGTTTGTCTTTCTTTTCTCAATTTCTTTGTCCTTGCTCATGTAATGGAACCATTTACCAATGGAATTTGTGCTTCTAAGGAAAGGGATGGAGTCTCATGTGCATTTCAAAGAAAGAAATATCCAATGAATTCATAGACAATTCGTTTGTGTACAAAAAAAAAGAAGAAGAAGAAACGTATACATAAAAATTGCACCAGTATCCATACCAAAGTGTATAAACAAAAAAGAGAAGGGAAGGAAAATAAATATACATAAGTGTAACAATATTTCCAAATAAAAAAAACAAGAGGAGCGGTCATGACTCAGGGGAGTAATCGTCAACATCCAAGCCTCCCCCCTCTCCGCTTTGGGACGCTATCAAGGCATCCCTCTCGACCTCAACCCGCATAAGGTTGAACTGCAGCTGATCATTTGCAAGCCTGAGTCTCTCAATCTCTCTCCGACAAGGGTTGAGCTCAACCCTCTAAAAAAGGAGAGAGAAAGAGAGAGAGAGAGAGAGGAAAATCAAAAGATAAGCAAGAAATAACAATAATAAAAATTGAAATAAAAAAAAAAAAGAAAAAAAAAAGAAAGAAGAAAGGGGGGGGGGGGAAGAGACGAAGCATTACCATACTATGGCCCGTGTCCACACGCGAGATGATCATCTCATCCATGCTCGCCATCATGCGCTTCATATCGGCGTATCGACTCGCATCCACCTAAACATGATAACCACCCAAGATGTCAAGAGTTTGAAAAATAATGGATGAAGTTCGGAAAGTCGGATGTGCTTACCCCATCATAAGGAAGAGGGAGGCCTAGGTTCGTATCTGCAGCCCGAGGGGGTGGTAAGATGACCTCAACCATCCCATGCTCGTGGTGGCGAATGAACCACGAACGATACCCTGGGATGTGGTCGTCTGGACCAGCAATCCGTAGGGCTGGAACCTCTCCAGAAGGCCCAACACCTGACTCCACCTCCCCTACTCGGGAGGCGCGAGAAGAACTCCCACCACCATAGACCCCTGGAATCATGGGGCGACCTGGAAACTATCAAGAGGAGAAACACATCAGAATAAAAGATAGATTAACAATCTGAGGAGAAGAGGGGAAAATGGAGGAAATCTTACCTGAGGACCCTCGCGGGTGAGGGGGACGCAGACTGTCTCTCAGAGAAGGAAGTCTGTATAGTCCGTCTCGGCTAGCACCAGCCCAATCGCGGGCTCACCAACCCTCCAGTGCCTGATTTCATCCCGATCCATTAAGGCTGGCTGATGGACCCGAGCAGGAGGAGGGCAGGGCACCAAGCGAGCCTCAGACCACTGCAGGGACACTCGCTCTCCCAAGTAAAAAAGCAAACCCCCATGGGCCCTCAAAAAGGACCCTGCGAGTGGAGAGAGCTAAGGCCCTGTCAAACATGTCCGGCTCTAAAATCACCTCCCCCAAATAAGGACGGAGAGAAGCCTGTCAAGAAAGAGTCAAGATCAATGCAAAAATAAAAAGGAAGAGAAGAAAAGAGAAAATAAGATAAACAACCACTTTAAATTTACCTCGATCGGCGCACTCGTTCAGAGGCCGAGAATGGACCCAAGGTCCTTATGGCGACCGCTCGAGCAAGCGGGACTTATGCCATCGCGTAGTCCGAGGAAAGGTGGTTCTGGGGTCATCCCCAGGTCTGAAAGTAGGGACCCAAAATCGAAGGATCTCATAGCTCCATGTCTGCAATAGGAAATCATAAATGAGCTCAAAAAAATAAGAATAAAATAAAAACAAAAAAAGGAAAAGAGAAAAAGGTAAAGTTGAGAGAACTCACCCATAAGACATAGCAGCATCCGATCAGGTTGGGTGACCCCACAACCAGATAATCTAACATATCCAGGAAGTAGGCATACGCCGAGCCCCCCCAATCGTAGCCCGCGGCCACGTCAAAATGCTCAAAGAAGCGAACATATGCGGCGTCGGCTGTCATCGTACCCGTCATATCGCTGAAGATCACCTCCGCTAGTAAGAATAGGAGGAAGCATCGAGCCTGCTGATCCTGAAGGACGGACGGCGACTGGTCTATAACGACCTTCTCATCCCAGCTACCCCTCAGGACCGACGCGGGGATCTCTCTCCCTGTAACGGCAATCCCCAACTGCTGCCTGTAGTACTCCAGGCGCTCTGATGGCTCTGTCGAGGCTATAATCCTCTCCTCCGGAGTCAGTGTCACGGGTAATCCACCAAAGGGCAGTCCCGTGATCATGTAGAAATCTAGGGGGTGACCGTCGCCTCACCAAAGGGAAGGTGAAATGTATGGGTGCTCGGCCACCACCCCTCTATCAGAGCCCTCGCAGTCGAAGGTAACGACATTCAACATCCCTTCCACACGTCTAATAAGATAGAAGGACACTTCTAGAAAATCCCAAGCCCAAAAAAGTACCGAAATGCCCCCAAATAACCCCAAATGACCCACACTGTCTGGTTTAAACCGAAAGATGAACATATGCGAAATAGGTATCAATTAGAAGATCACGACCCTCAAGATCGCATCCACACGTCTAATAAGAGATAAGGACATTTTTAGAAAATCCCAAGCCCAAAAAGTACGTAACGGCCCCCAAATAACACAAAACGACCCAACCGTCGGTTTAAATCGAAAATGAACATATGCGAACAGTATTGATTGAAGGTCAAGACCCTCAACATCTCATCCACACATATTATAAGAGATAAGGACACTTTTTAGAAAATACCAAACCCAAAAAAGTACGTAAATGCCCCCAAATAACATCAAACGACGCACTACCCAGTTTAAACCAAAAATGAAAATATGCAGCAAGTATTGATTCGAAGGTCACAACCTCAACATCGTATCCACACATCTAATAAGAGATAAGGACACTTTTAGAAAATACGAAACCCAAAAAGTACCGAAATGCCCCCAAGTAACCCCAACCGCACCCACCCGGTCTAGTTTAAACCAAAAATGAACATATGTCGAAATAGGTATCGATTCGAAAGTCACGACCCTCAACATCGAATCCACATGTCCAATAAGAGATAAGGACACCGTTTAGAAAATCCCAAGCCCAAAATAGTACGGATATACCCCCAATTAACCCTAAACGACCTACCCGATCTGGTTTAAACCAAAAAATGAACATTTGCGAAATAGGTATCGATTAGAAGGTCACGACCCTCAACATCGCAACCACACGGCTAGTAAGAGATAAGGACACTTTTTAGAAAATCCCAAGCCAAAAAATGTATAGAAAGGCCCCTAAATAACTCCAAACGTCCTACCTGGCCTGGTTTAAACTGAAAATGAACATATGCGGAATAGGTATCGATTCGAAGGCTAGAACCCTCAACATCGCATCCACACGTTTAATAAGGGATAAGGACACCTTTTAGAAAATACCAAACCCAAAAAAGTGCAAAAATGCCCTCAAAGGACCTACCCGATCTAGTTTAAACCGAAAATGAACATATGTCGAAATAGGAATCGATTCGAAGGTCACGACCCTCAACATCGCATCCACAAGTCTAATAAGAGATAATGACCCTTTTTAGAATAGTCAAAGCCCAAAAAAGTACAGAAATGCCCCCAAAAAACCCCAAAAAACCCACCCTATCTGGTTTAAACCAAAAAATGAACACATGCGAAATAGGTATCGATTAGAAGGTCACGACCCTTAGCATCGCATTCACACGCCTAATCAGAGATAAGGACACTTTTAAGAAAACCCCAAGCCCAAAGTTTAGAAAGGCCCCCAAATAACTACAAACGACCCACCTGGTCTGATTTAAATAAAAAATGAACATATGGAGAAATAGGTATCGATTAAAAGGTCACGACCCTCATCATCGCATCCACACATCTAGTAAGAGATAAGGACACTTTTTAAAAAATCCCAAGCCCAGAAAAGTATTGAAATGCCCCCAAATAACCCCAAACGAACCACCCGGTCTGGTTTAAACCGAAAATGAACATATGTGAAATAGGTATCGATTAAAAGGTCACGACCCTCAACATCGAATCCACACATCTAGTAAGAGATAAGGACACTTTTTAGAAAATCCCAAGCCCAACAAAGTATAGAAAGGCCCCCAAATAACCCCAAACGTCCCACCTGGTCTGGTTTAAACTGAAAATGAACATATGCAGAATAGGTATCGATTCGAAGGCCAGAACCCTCAACATCGCATCCACACGTCTAATAAGAGATAATTACACTTTTTAGAACATACCAAATGCAAAAAAGTATAGAAATGCCCCCAAATAACCCCAAAGGACCCACCCGATCTGGTTTAAACTAAAAATGAACATATGGCGAAATAGGTATCGATTCGAAGGTCACGACCCTCAACATCACATCCACACCTCCAATAAGAGATAAGGACACTTTTTATAAAATCCCAAGCCCAAAAAAGTACCGAAATGCCCCCAAATAACCCCAAACGACCCACTTGATCTGGTTTAAACCAAAAAATTAACATATGCGAAATAGGTATCGATTAGAAGGTCACGACCCTCAGCATCGCATCCACACGTCTAATAAGAGTTAAGGACATTTTTTAGAAAATCCCAAACCCAAAAATGTACAGAAAGGCCCCCAAATAACACCAAACGACCCAACCGGTCTGGTTTAAACCAAAAATGAACATATGCGGAACAGGTATTGATTCGAAGGTCACAACCCACAACATCTCATCCACACATATTATAAGAGATAAGGACAGTTTTTAGAAAAATACCAAACCCAAAAAAGTACAGAAATGCCCCCAAATAAGCCCAAACGACCCACCCAATCCGGTTTAAACCGAAAATGAACATATGCGGAACAGGTATTGATTCGAAGGTCACAAACGTCAACATCGCATCCACACATCTAATAAGAGATAAGGACACTTTTTAAAAAATATCAAACCTAAAAAAGTACCAAAATGCCCCCAAATAACCACCAACGACCCACCCGGTCTGGTTTAAACCAAAAATGAACATATGTCGATATAGGTATCGATTCGAAGGTCACGACCCTCAACATCACAACCACACATATTATAAGAGATAAGGACACTTTTTAGAAAATACCAAACCCAACAAAGTAAAGAAATGCCCCCAAATAACATCAAACGACCCATACAATCCGGTTTAAACCAAAAATGAGCATATGCGGAACAGGTATTGATTCGAAGGTCACAACCCTCAACATCGCATCCACACATCTAATATGAGATAAGGACACTTTTTAAAAAATACCAAACCTAAAAAAGTACCGAAATGCCCCCAAATAAGCCCAAACGACCCACCTGGTCTGGTTTAAATCGAAAATGAACAAATGCGGAATAGGTATCGATTCGAAGGCCAGAATCCTCAACATCGCATCCACACGTCTAATAAGAGATAAGGACAATTTTTATAAAATCCCAAGCCCAAAAAAGTAACTCCAAATGTCCCACCGGCCTGGTTTAAAGCGAAAATGAACATATGCGGAATAGGTATCGATTCGAAGGCCAGAACCCTCAACATCGCATCCACACGTCTAATAAGTGATAAGGACAATTTTTAGAAGATCCAAAGCCCAGAAAAGTACTAAAATGCCCCAAAATAACCCCAGACAATCCACCCGGTCTGGTTTAAACCGAAAATGAACATATCGCAAAATAGGTATCGATTCGAAGGTCACGACCCTCAACATTGCATCCACACCTCCAATAAGAGATAAGGACACTTTTTTGAAAATCCCAAGCCCAAAAAAGTACCGAAATGCCCCCAAATAACCCCAAACGACCCACCCGATCTGGTATAAATCCAAAAATGAACATATGCGAAATAGTTATCGATTCGAAGGTCACGACCCTCAACATCGCATACACTCGTCTAATAAGAGATAAGGACACTTTTAAGAAAATTCGAAGCAAAAAAAGTACCGAAATGCCCCTAAATAACCCCAAACGACCCACCCTGTCTGGTTTAAACCGAAAGATGAACACATGCGAAATAGGTATCGATTAGAAGGTCACGACCCTCAGCATCGCATCCACATGTCTAATAAGAGATAAGGACGTTTTTTAGAAAATCCCAAGCCCAAAAAATTATAGAAAGGCCCCCAAATAACACCAAACGACCCAAACGGTCTGGTTTAAACCGAAAATGAACATATGCGGAACAGGTATTGATTCAAAGGTCACGACCCTCAACATCTCATCCACACATATTATAAGAGATAAGGACACTTTTTAGAAAATACCAAACCCAAAAAAGTACAGAATTGCCCCCAAATAACATGAAACGACCCACCCAATCCGGTTTAAACCGAAAATGAACATATGCGGAACAGGTATTGATTCGAAGGTCACAACCCTCAACATCGCATCCACACATCTAATAAGAGATAAGGACACTTTTTAGAAAATACCAAACCCAAAAAAGTACCGAAATGCCCCCAAATAACCCCAAACGACCCACCCGGTCTGGTTTAAACTGAAAATGAACATATGTGGAAATAGGTATCGATTCGAAGGTCACGACCCTCAACATCGCATCCACACGTCCAATAAGAGATAAGGACACCTTTTAGAAAATCCCAAGCCCAAAAAAGTACCGGAATACCCCCAATTAACCCTAAACGACCCACCCAGTCTAGTTTAAACCAAAAAAATGTACTTATGCGAAACAGGTATCGATTAGAAGGTCACGACCCTCAACATCGCATCCACACATCTAATAACAGATAAGGACACTTTTTAGAAAATCCAAAGCCCAGAAAAGTATCGAAATGCCCTTAAATAATCCCAAACGACCCACCTGGTCTAGTTTAAACCAAAAATGAACATATGTGAAATAGGTATCGATTAGAAGGTCACGCCCCTCAACATCGCATCCACACGTCTAGTAAGAGATAAGGATACTTTTTAGAAAATCCCAAGCCCAAATAACTCCAAACATCCCACCTGGCCTGGTTTAAACTGAAAATGAACATATGCGGAATAAGTATCGATTCGAAGGCCAGAACCCTCAACATCGCATCCACATGTCTAATAAGAGATAAGGACAATTTTTATAAAATACCAAACCCAAAAAAGTGAAGAAATGCCCCCAAAGGTCCCCAAATGACCCACCCGGTCTGGTTTAAATCGAAAATGAACATATGTCAAAATAGGTATCATTTAAAAGGTCACGACCCTCAACATCGCATCCACACGTCTAATAAGAGATAAGGACACTTTTTAGAAAAGTCTAAGCCCAAAAAAATACCGAAATGCCCCCAAATAACCCCAAACAACCCACCCTGTCTGGTTTAAACCAAAAAATGAACACATGCGAAATAGGTATCGATTAGAAGGTCACGACCCTCAGCATCGTATTCACATGCCTAATAAAAGATAAGGACACTTTTAAGAAAACCCCAAGCCCAAAAAAGTACAGAAATGCCCCCAAATAACACAAAACGACCCACCAAGTCCGGTTTAAACCGAAAATGAACATATGCGGAACAGGTATTGATTCGAAGGTCACAACCCTCAACATCGCATCCACACATCTAATAAGAGATAAGGACACTTTTTAGAAAATCCAAAGCCCAGAAAAGTACTAAAATGCCCCAAAATAACCCCAAACAATCCACCCGGTCTGGTTTAAACCGAAAATGAACATATCGCGAAATAGGTATCGATTCGAAGGTCACGACCCTCAACATTGCATCCACACCTCCAATAAGAGATAAGGACACTTTTTTGAAAATCCCAAGCCCAAAAAAGTACCGAAATGCCCCCAAATAACCCCAAACGACCCACCCGATCTGGTATAAATCGAAAAATGAACATATGCGAAATAGGTATCGATTCAAAGGTCACGACCCTCAACATCGCATACACACGTCTAATAAGAGATAAGGACACTTTTAAGAAAATTCGAAGCAAAAAAAAGTACCAAAATGCCCCCAAATAACCCCAAACGACCCACCCTGTCTGGTTTAAACCGAAAGATGAACACATGCGAAATAGGTATCGATTAGAAGGTCACGACCCTCAGCATCGCATCCACACATCTAATAAGAGATAAGGACATTTTTTAGAAAATCCCAAGCCCCAAAAATTATAGAAAGGCCCCCAAATAACACCAAACGACCCAACCAACCTGGTATAAACCGAAAATGAACATATGCGGAATGTATTGATTCGAAGGTCACGACCCTCAACATCTCATCCACACATATTATAAGAGATAAGGACACTTTTTAGAAAATACCAAACCCAAAAAAGTACAGAAATGCCCCCAAATAACATCAAACGACCCACCCAATCCGGTTTAAACCGAAAATGAACATATGCGGAACAGGTATTGATTCGAAGGTCGCAACACTCAACATTGCATCCACACATCTAATAAGAGATAAGGATACTTTTTACACAATACCAAACCCAAAAAAGTACCAAAATGCCCCCAAATAACCCCAAACGACCCACCCGGTCTGGTTTAAACAAAAAATGAACATATGTGAAATAGGTATCGATTAGAAGGTCACGCCCCTCAACATCGCATCCACACGTCTAGTAAGGGATAAGGACACTTTTTTGAAAATCCCAAGCCCAAAAAAGTATAGAAAGGCCCCACCCCCCCCCCCCAAAAAAAAAACCCCCCCCACACCCCCCCCCCCCCCCCCCCCCCCCCCCCCCCCCCCCCCCCCCCCCCCCCCCCCCCCCCCCCCCCAAAACTCCAAACGTCCCGTCTAGCCTGGTTTAAACTGAAAATAAACAAATGTGGATTAGGTATCGATTTGAAGCCCAGAACCCTCAACATCGCATCTACACGTCTAATAAGAGATAAGGAAAATTTTTAGAAAATACCAAACCCAAAAAAGTACAGAAATGCCACCAAAGGACCCCAAAGGACCCACCCGGTCTGGTTTAAACCGAAAATGAACATATGTCGAAATATGTATCGATTCGAAGGTCATGACCCTCAACATCGCATTTACACGTCTAATAAGAGATAATGACACTAAAATTCTAAGCCCAAAAAAATACCGAAATGCCCCCAAATAACCCCAAACAACCCACCCTGTCTGGTTTAAACCAAAAAATGAACACATGCGAAATAGGTATCGATTAGAAGGTCACGACCCTCAGCATCGTATTCACACGCCTAATAAAAGATAAGGACACTTTTAAGAAAACCCCAAGCCCAAAAAAAGTACAGAAATGCCCCCAAATAACACTAAACGACCCACCAAGTCCGGTTTAAACCGAAAATGAACATATGCGAAACAGGTATTGATTCGAAGGTCACAACCCTCAACATCGCATCCACACATCTAATAAGAGATAAGGACACTTTTTAGAAAATCCAAAGCCCAGAAAAGTACTAAAATGCCCCAAAATAACCCCAAACAATCCACCCGGTCTGGTTTAAACCGAAAATGAACATATCGCGAAATAGGTATCGATTCGAAGGTCACGACCCTCAACATTGCATCCACACCTCCAATAAGAGATAAGGACACTTTTTTGAAAATCCCAAGCCCAAAAAAGTACCGAAATGCCCCCAAATAACCCCAAACGACCCACCCGATCTGGTATAAACCGAAAAATGAACATATGCGAAATAGGTATCGATTCGAAGGTCACGACCCTCAACATCGCATACACACGTCTAATAAGAGATAAGGACACTTTTAAGAAAATTCGAAGCAAAAAAAAGTACCGAAATGCCCCCAAATAACCCCAAACGACCCACCCTGTCTGGTTTAAATCGAAAGATGAACACATGCGAAATAGGTATCGATTAGAAGGTCACGACCCTCAGCATCGCATCCACACGTCTAATAAGAGATAAGGACATTTTTTAGAAAATCCCAAGCCCCAAAAATTATAGAAAGGCCCCCAAATAACACCAAACGACCCAACCGGTCTGGTTTAAACCGAAAATGAACATATGCGGAACAGGTATTGATTCGAAGGTCACGACCCTCAACATCTCATCCACACATATTATAAGAGATAAGGACACTTTTTAGAAAATACCAAACCCAAAAAAGTACAGAAATGCCCCCAAATAGCATCAAACGACCCACCCAATCCGGTTTAAATCGAAAATGAACATATGCGGAAGAGGTATTGATTCGAAGGGCACAACCCTCAACATCGCATCCACACATCTAATAAGAGATAAGGACACTTTTTAGAAAATACCAAACCCAAAAAAGTACCGAAATGCCCCCAAATAACCCCAAACGACCCACCCGGTCTGGTTTAAACTGAAAATGAACATATGTCGAAATAGGTATCGATTCGAAGGTCACGACCCTCAACATCGCATCCACATGTCCAATAAGAGATAAGGACACCTTTTAGAAAATCCCAAGCCCAACAAAGTACCGGAATACCCCCAATTAACCCTAAACGACCCACCCAGTCTAGTTTAAACCAAAAAATGTACATATGCGAAACAGGTATCGATTAGAAGGTCACGACCCTCAACATCGCATCCACACATCTAATAACAGATAAGGACATTTTTTAGAAAATCCAAAGCCCAGAAAAGTATCAAAATGCCCTTAAATAATCCCAAACGACCCACCCAGTCTGGTTTAAACCAAAAAGGAACATATGTGAAATAGGTATCGATTAGAAGGTCACGCCCCTCAACATCGCATCCACACGTCTAGTAAGGGATAAGGACACTTTTTTGAAAATCCCAAGCCCAAAAAAGTATAGAAAGGCCCCCAAAAAACTCCAAACGTCCCGTCTAGCCTGGTTTAAACTGAAAATAAACAAATGTGGAATAGGTATCGATTCGAAGCCCAGAACCCTCAACATCGCATCCACACGTCTAATAAGAGATAAGGAAAATTTTTAGAAAATACCAAACCCAAAAAAGTACAGAAATGCCACCAAAGGACCCCAAAGGACCCACCCAGTTTGGTTTAAACCAAAAATGAACATATGTCGAAATATGTATCGATTCGAAGGTCATGACCCTCAACATCGCATTTACACGTCTAATAAGAGATAATGACACTAAAATTCTAAGCCCAAAAAAATACCGAAATGCCCCCAAATAACCCCAAACAACCCACCCTGTCTGGTTTAAACCAAAAAATGAACACATGCGAAATCGGTATCGATTAGAAGGTCACGACCCTCAGCATCGTATTCACACGCCTAAACAAAGATAAGGACACTTTTACGAAAACCCCAAGCCCAAAAAAGTACAGAAATGCCCCCAAATAACACTAAACGACCCACCAAGTCCGGTTTAAACCGAAAATGAACATATGCGGAACAGGTATTGATTCAAAGGTCACAACCCTCAACATCGCATCGACACATCTAATAAGACATAAGGACACTTTTTAGAAAATCCAAAGCCCAGAAAAGTACTAAAATGCCCCAAAATAACCCCAAACAATCCACCCGGTCTGGTTTAAACCGAAAATGAACATATCGCAAAATAGGTATCGATTCGAAGGTCACGACCCTCAACATTGCATCCACAGCTCCAATAAGAGATAAGGACACTTTTTTGAAAATCCCAAGCCCAAAAAAGTACCGAAATGCCCCCAAATAACTCCAAACGACCCACCCGATCTGGTATAAATCGAAAATGAACATATGCAAAAAAGGTATTGATTCAAGGTCACGACCCTCAACATCCCGTACACACGTCTAATAAGTGATAAGGACACTTTTAAGAAAATTCAAGCAAAAAAAGTACCGAAATGCCCCAAATAACCCCAAACGACCCACCCTGTCCTGGTTTAAACCGAAAGATGAACACATGCGACATAGGTATCGATTAGAAGGTCACGACCCTCAGCATCGCATCCACACGTCTAATAAGAGATAAGGACATTTTTTAGAAAATCCCAAGCCCCAAAAATTATAGAAAGGCCCCCAAATAACACCAAACGACCCAACCGGTCTGGTTTAAACCGAAAATGAACATATGCGGAACAGGTATTGATTCGAAGGTCACGACCCTCAACATCTCATCCACACATATTATAAGAGATAAGGACACTTTTTAGAAAATACCAAACCCAAAAAAGTACAGAAATGCCCCCAAATAACATCAAATCACCCACCCAATCCGGTTTAAACCGAAAATGAACGTATGCGGAACAGGTATTGATTCGAAGGTCACAACCCTCAACATCGCATCCACACATCTAATAAGAGATAAGGACACTTTTTAGAAAATACCAAACCCAAAAAAGTACCGAAATGCCCCCAAATAACCCCAAATGACCCACCCTGTCTGGTTTAAACCGAAAGATGAACACATGCGAAATAGGTATCGATTAGAAGGTCACGACCCTCAGCATCGCATCCACACGTCTAATAAGAGATAAGGACATTTTTTAGAAAATCCCAAGCCCCAAAAATTATAGAAAGGCCCCCAAATAACACCAAATGACCCAACCGGTCTGGTTTAAACCGAAAATGAACATATGCGGAACAGGTATTGATTCGAAGGTCACGACCCTCAACATCTCATCCACACATATTATAAGAGATAAGGACACTATTTAGAAAATACCAAACCCAAAAAAGTACAGAAATGCCCCCAAATAACATCAAACGACCCACCTAGCCCGGTTTAAACCGAAAATGAACATATACGGAACAGGTATTGATTCGAAGGTCACAACCCTCAACGTCGCATCCACACATCTAATAAGAGATAAGGACTCTTCTTAGAAAATACAAAACCCAAAAAAGTACCGAAATGCCCCAAATAACCCCAAACGACCCACCCGGTCTGGTTTAAACTGAAAATGAACATATGCGGAAATAGGTATCGATTCGAAGGTCACGACCCTCAACATCGCATCCACATGTCCAATAAGAGATAAGGACACCTTTTAGAAAATCCCAAGCCCAAAAAAGTACCGGAATACCCCCAATTAACCCTAAACGACCCACCCTGTCTAGTTTAAACCAAAAAATGTACATATGCGAAACAGGTATCGATTAGAAGGTCACGACCCTCAACATCGCATCCACACATCTAATAACAGATAAGGACACTTTTTAGAAAATCCAAAGCCCAGAAAAGTATCAAAATGCCCTTAAATAATCCCCAACGACCCACCCGGTCTAGTTTAAACCAAAAATGAACATAGGTGAAATAGGTATCGATTAGAAGGTCACGCCCCTCAACATCGCATCCACACGTCTAGTAAGGGATAAGGACACTTTTTTGAAAATCCCAAGCCCAAAAAAGTATAGAAAGGCCCCCAAAAAACGCCAAACGTCCCGTCTAGCCTGGTTTAAACTGAAAATAAACAAATGTGGAATAGGTATCGATTTGATGCCCAGAACCCTCAACATCGCATCCACACGTCTAATAAGAGATAAGGAAAATTTTTAGAAAATACCAAACCCAAAAAAGTAAAGAAATGCACCCAAATGACCCCAAAGGACCCACCCGGTCTGGTTTAAACCGAAAATGAACATATGTCAAAATATGTATCGATTCGAAGGTCATGACCCTCAACATCGCATCTACACGTCTAATAAGAGATAATGACACTAAAATTCTAAGCCCAAAAAATACCGAAATGCCCCCAAATAACCCAAAACAACCCACCTGTCTGGTTTAAACCAAAAAATGAACACATGCGAAATAGGTATCGATTAGAAGGTCACGACCCTCAGCATCGTATTCACACGCCTAATAAAAGATAAGGACACTTTTAAGAAAACCCCAAGCCCAAAAAAGTACAGAAATGCCCCCAAATAACACTAAACCACCCACCAAGTCCGGTTTAAACCGAAAATGAACATATGCGGAGCAGGTATTGATTCGAAGGTCACAGCCCTCAACATCGCATCCACACATCTAATAAGAGATAAGGACACTTTTTAGAAAATCCAAAGCCCAAAAAAGTACTAAAATGCCCCAAAATAACACCAAACAGTCCACCCGGTCTGGTTTAAACCGAAAATGAACATATCGCGAAATAGGTATCGATTTGAAGGTCACGACCCTGAACATTGCATCCACACCTCCAATAAGAGATAAGGGCACTTTTTTTAAAATCCCAAGCCCAAAAAAGAACCGAAATGCCCCCAAATAACTCCAAATGACCCACTCGATCTGGTATAAACCGAAAAATGAACATATGCAAAATAGGTATCGATTCGAAGGTCACGACCCTCAACATCGCATACACATGTCTAATAAGAGATAAGGACACTTTTAAGAAAATTCAAAGCAAAAAAAAGTACCGAAATGCCTCTAAATAACCCCAAACGACCCACCCTATCTGGTTTAAACCGAAAGATGAACACATGCGAAATAGGTATCGATTAGAAGGTCACGACCCTCAGCATCGTATCCACACGTCTAATAAGAGATAAGGACATTTTTTAGAAAATCCCAAGCCCAAAGTATAGAAAGGCCCCCAAATAACTACAAACGACCCACCCGGTCTGGTTTAAATCGAAAATGAACATATGGAGAAATAGGTATCGATTAAAAGGTCACGACCCTCAACATCGCATCCACACATCTAGTAAGAGATAAGGACACTTTTTAGAAAATCCCAGGCCCAGAAAAGTACTAAAATGCCCCCAAATAACCCCAAACGAACCACCCGGTCTGGTTTAAACCGAAAATGAACATATGTGAAATAGGTATCGATTAAAAGGTCACGACCCTCAACATCGCATCCACACATCTAATAAGAGATAAGGACACTTTTTAGAAAATCCCAAGCCCAAAAAAGTATAGAAATGCCCCCAAATAACCCCAAACGACCCACCTGGTCTGGTTTAAACCGAAAATGAACATATGTCGAAATAGGTATCGATTCGAAGGTCACGACCCTCAACATCGCATCCACACGTCTAATAAGAGATAAGGACACTTTTTAGAAAATACCAAACCCAAAAAAGTATCGAAATGCCCCCAAATAACCCCAAACGACCCACCCGTCTGGTTTAAACCAAAAATGAACATATGGCGAAATAGGTATCGATTCGAAGGTCACGACCCTCAACATCGCATCCACACATCTAATAAGAGATAAGGACACTTTTTAGAAAATCCCAAGCCCAAAAAAGTACCGAAATGCCCCCAAATAACCCCAAACGACCCACCTGATCTGGTTTAAATCGAAAAATGAACATATGTGAAATAGGTATCGATTCGAAGGTCACGACCCTCAACATCGCATCCACACGTCTAATAAGAGATAAGGACACTTTTTGGAAAATTCTAAGCCCAAAAAAGTACCGAAATGCCCCCAAATAACCCCAAACGACCCACCCTGTCTGGTTTAAACCGAAAAATGAACACATGCGAAATAGGTATCGATTAGAAGGTCACGACCCTCAACATTGCATCCACACCTCCAATAAGAGATAAGGAAACTTTTTAGAAAATCCCAAGCCCAAAAATGTACCGAAATGCCCCCAAATAACACCAAACGACCCAACCGGTCTGGTATAAACCGAAAAATGAACATATGCGAAATAGGTATCGATTCAAAGGTCACGACCCTCAACATCGCATACACACGTCTAATAAGAGATAAGGACACTTTTAAGAAAATTCGAAGCAAAAAAAAGTACCGAAATGCCCCCAAATAACCCCAAACGACCCACCCTGTCTGGTTTAAACCGAAAGATGAACACATGCGAAATAGGTATCGATTAGAAGGTCACGACCCTCAGCATCGCATCCACACGTCTAATAAGAGATAAGGACATTTTTTAGAAAATCCCAAGCCCCAAAAATTATAGAAAGGCCCCCAAATAACACCAAACGACCCAACCGGTCTGGTTTAAACCGAAAATGAACATATGCGGAACAGGTATTGATTCGAAGGTCACGACCCTCAACATCTCATCCACACATATTATAAGAGATAAGGACACTTTTTAGAAAATACCAAACCCAAAAAAGTACAAAAATGCCCCCAAATAACATCAAACGACCCACCCAATCCGGTTTAAACCGAAAATGAACATATGCGGAATAGGTATTGATTCGAAGGTCACAACCCTCAACATCGCATCCACACATCTAATAAGAGATAAGGACACTTTTTAGAAAATACCAAACCCAAAAAAGTACCGAAATGCCCCCAAATAACCCCAAACGACCCACCTGGTCTGGTTTAAACGAAAAATGAACATATGTGGAAATAGGTATCGATTCGAAGGTCACGACCCTCAACATCGCATCCACACGTCCAATAAGAGATAAGGACACCTTTTAGAAAATACCAATCCCAAAAAAGTACCGGAATACCCCCAATTTACCCTAAACGACCCACCCAATCTAGTTTAAACCAAAAAATGTACATATGCGAAACAGGTATCGATTAGAAGGTCACGACCCTCAACATCGCATCCACACATCTAATAAGAGATAAGGACACTTTTTAGAAAATCCAAAGCCCAGAAAAGTACCAAAATGCCCTTTAATAATCCCAAACGACCCACCCGGTCTAGTTTAAACCAAAAATGAACATATGTGAAATAGGTATCGATTAGAAGGTGACGCCCTCAACATCGCATCCACACGTCTAGTAAGAGATAAGGATACTTTTTAGAAAATCCCAAGCCCAAATTACTCCAAACATCCCACCTGCCTGGTTTAAATCGAAAATGAACATATGCGGAATAGGTATTGATTCGAAGGCCGAACCCTCAACATCACATCCACACGTCTAATAAGAGATGAGGACAATTTTTATAAAATACCAAACCCAAAAAAGTGAAGAAATGCCCCCAAATGACCCCAAATGACCCACCCGGTCTGGTTTAAACCAAAAATGAACATATATCAAAATAGGTATCATTTAAAAGGTCACGACCCTCAACATCGCATGCACACGTCTAATAAGAGATAAGGACACTTTTTAGAAAAGTCTAAGCCCAAAAAATACCGAAATGCCCCCAAATAACCCCAAACAACCCACCCTGCCTGGTTTAAACCAAAAATGAACGCATGCGAAATAGGTATCGATTAGAAGGTCACGACCCTAAGCATCGTATTTACACGCCTAATAAAAGATAAGGACACTTTTAAGAAAACCCCAAGCCCAAAAAAGTACAGAAATGCCCCCAAATAACACAAAACGACCCACCAAGTCCGGTTTAAACCAAAAATTAACATATGCGGCAATGTATTGATTTGAAGGTCACAACCCTCAACATCGCATCCACACATCTAATAAGAGATAAGGACACTTTTTAGAAAATCCAAAGCCCAAAAAAGTACTAAAATGCCCCAAAATAACCCCAAACAATCCACCCTGTCTGGTTTAAACCGAAAATGAACATATGCGAAATAGGTATCGATTCGAAGGTCACGACCCTCAACATTGCATCCACACCTCCAATAAGAGATAAGGACACTTTTTTGAAAATCCCAAGCCCAAAAAAGTACCGAAATGCCCCCAAATAACCCCAAATGACCCACCCGATCTGGTATAAATCGAAAAATGAACATATGCGAAATAGGTATCGATTCAAAGGTCACGACCCTCAACATCGCATCCACACGTCTAATAAGAGATAAGGACACTTTTTAAGAAAATACCAAGCAAAAAAAAGTACCAAAATGCCCCCAAATAACCCCAAACGACCCACCCTGCCTGGTTTAAACCGAAAATGAACATATGCGAAATAGGTATTGATTAGAAGGTCACGACCCTCAACATCGCATCCACACATCTAATAAGAGATAAGGACATTTTTTAGAAAATCCCAAGCCCCAAAAATTATAGAAAGGCCCCCAAATAACACCAAACGACCCAACCGGTCAGGTTTAAACCGAAAATGAACATATGCGGAATAGGTATTGATTCGAAGGTCACGACCCTCAACATCTCATCCACACATATTATAAGAGATAAGGACACTTTTTAGAAAATACCAAACCCAAAAAAGTACAGAAATGCCCCCAAATAACATCAAACGACCCACCCAATCCGGTTTAAACCGAAAATGAACATATGCGGAACAGGTATTGATTCGAAGGTCACAACCCTCAACATCGCATCCACACATCTAATAAGAGATAAGGACACTTTTTAGAAAATACCAAACCCAAAAAAGTACCGAAATGCCTCCAAATAACCCCAAACGACCCACCCGGTCTGGTTTAAACTGAAAATGAACATATGGATAAATAGGCATCGATTAAAAGGTCACGACCCTCAAAGTCGCATCCACATGTCTAATAAGAGATAAAGACACTTTTTAGAAAATCCCAAGCCCAAAAATGTATAGAAAGGCCCCCAAATATCTCCAAATGACCTACCTGGTCTTGTATAAATCGAAAATGAACATATGCGGATTAGGTGTTGATTCGAAGGTCATGACCCTCTACATCGCATCCACACATCTAATAAGAGATAAGGACACTTTTTAGAAAATACCAAACCTAAAAAAGTACAGAAATGCCCCAAATAAGACCAAACGACCCACCCAGTCCAGTTTAAACAAAACATGAACATATGTCGAAATAGGTATCAATTCGAAGGTCATGACCCTCAACATCGTATCCACACGTCTAATAAGAGACAAGGACACTTTTTAGAAAATACCAAACCCAAAACAGTACGGAAAGGCCCCCAAATCACTGCAAACGATCCACCCAATCTGGTTTAAATAAAAAATGAAAAAATGCGGAATAGGTATTGATTCGAAGGTTACGTCCCTCAACATCGCATTCACACATTTAATGAGAGATAAGGATACTTTTTAGAAAATACCAAACCCAAAAAAGTATAGGAATGCCCCTAAATAACCCCAAACGACCCACCCGGTCCGGTTTAAACCGAAAATGAACATATGTCAAAATAGGTATCGATTCGATGGTCCCGACCCTCAACATCGCATCCACACGTCTAATAAGAGATAAGGTCACTTTTTAGAAAATCCCAAGCCCAAAAAACTACAGAAAGACCCCAAAATAACTTCTAACGACCCACCCGGTCTGGTTTAAATCGAAAATGAACATATGCGGAACAGGTATTGATTCGAAGGTCACAACCCTCAACATCGCATCCACCCATCTAATAAGAGACAAGGACACTTTTTAGAAAATACCAAACCCTAAAAAGTAAAGAAATGCCCCCAAATAACCCCAAACGACCTACCCGGTCTGGTTTAAATCGAAAATGAACATATGTCGAAACAGGTATCAATTCGAAGATAACGACCCCCTCAACATTGCATCCACACGTCCAATAAAAGATAACGACACTTTTCAGAAAATCCAAAGACCAAAAAAGTAGAAAAATCTCCCCAAATAACCCCGAACGACCCACCCGGTCCGATTTAAATAAAAAATGTACATATGCCAAAATCGGTATCGATTCGAAGGTTACTACCCTCAACATCGCATCCACACATCTAAGAAGAGACAAGGACACTTTTTAGGAAATACCAAACCCAAAAAAGTACAAAAATGCCCCAAAATAACCCCAAACGACCCACCAGGTCTGGTTTAAACCTAAAATGAACATATGTCGAAATAGGTATCGATTCGAAGGTAATGACCCTAAACATTGCATCCACACGTCCAATAAGAGATAAGGACACCTTTCAAAAAATCCCAAGATAAAAAAAGTACAGAAATGTCCCCAAATAACCTCGAACGACCCACCCGGTCTGGATTTAACTAAAAATATACATATGCCAAAATAGGTATCAATTCGAAGGTCACGACCCTCATTATCGCATCCACACGTCTAATGAGAGACAAGGACACTTTTTAGAAAATACCAAACCAAAAAAAGTACAGAAATGCCCCAACTAAAGCTAAACAACCCACCCGGTCTGGTTTAAACCGAAAATGAACATAGGTCAAAATAGGTATCGATTCGATGGTAACGACCTCCAACATCCCTTCCACACATCCAATAAGAGATAAGGACACTTCAAAAAATCACAAGACCTAAAAAGTACAGAAAGCCCCCAAATAAGACCGAACGACCCACCCAGTCCGCTTTAAACCGACAATGAACATATGTCGAAATAGGTATCGATTACAAGGTCACGACCCTCAACATCGCATCCACACGTCTAATAAGTGACAAGGACACTTTTTAGAAAATACCAGACCCAAAAAAGTATAGAAATGCCCCCAAATAACTCCAAACGACCCACCCGGTCTGGTTTAAACCGAAAATGAACATAGGTCAAAATAGGTATCGATTCGAAGGTAACGACTTTCAACATCCCTTCCACACATCCAATAAGAGATAAGGGCACTTTTCAGAAAACCCCAAGACTAAAAAAGTACATAAATGTTCCCAAATAACCCCGAACGACCCACCCGGTCTGGTTTAAACCAAAAATGAACATATGCGGAACAGATATTGATTCGAAGGTCACAACCCTCAACATCGCATCCACACATCTAATAAGAGATGAGGACACTTTTTAGAAAATAACAAACCCAAAAAAGTACAGAAATGCCCCCAAATAACCCCAAATGACCCACCCGATCTGGATTAAACCGAAACTGAACATATCGAAATAGGAATCGATTCGAAGGTCACGACCCTCAATATCGTATCCACACGTCTAATAAGAGATAGGGACACTTTTTAGAAAATCCCAAGCCCAAAAAAGTACCGAAATGCCCCCAAATAAGCCCAAACGACCCACCCGATCTGGTTTAAATCGAAAAATGAACACATACGAAATAGGTATTAATTAGAAGGTCACAACCTTCAACCTTGAATCCACACGTCTAATAAAAGATAAGGACACTTTTTAAAAAATACCAAACCCAAAAAAGTACAAAAATGCCCCAAAATAACATCAAACAACCAACCGAGTCTGGTTTAAACCGAAAATGAATATATGCGGAACAGGTATTGATTCGAAGGTCACAACCCTCAACATCACATCCACACATCTAATAAGCGATTAGAATACTCTTTAGAAAATACCAAACCCAAATAAGTACAGAAAGGCCTCCAAATAACCCCAAACGACCCACCTGGCCTGGTTTAAAACGAAAATGCACATATGTCGAAATTGGTATCGATTCGAAGGAAAGGACCCCCAACATCGCATCCACATGTCTAATAAGTGGTACGGACACTTTTTAGAAAATACCAAGGCCAAAAAGTACCGAAATCCCCCCAAATAACCATGAACGACCCACTCGGTTTGGTTTAAATAAAAAATGAACATATGCCGAAATAGGTATCGATTCGAAGGTCATGACCCTCAACATCACATTCACACGTCTAGTAAGAGATAATGACACTTTTTAGAAAATCCCAAACCCAAAAAAGTATAGAAAGCCGCCAAATAACTCCAAACGACCCACCCGGTCTAGTTCAAACTGAAAATGAACATATGCGGAACAGGTTTCGATTCGAAGGTCACGACCCTCAGCCTTGCATCCACACGTCTAATAAGAGATAAGGACACTTTTTAGAAAATTCCAAGCCCCAAAAAGTACCGAAAGGCCCCCATATAACTCCGAACGACCCAGCCGGTCTGGTTTAAACCAAAAATGAACATATGCGGAATAGGTATTGATTCGAAGGTCACGTCCCTCAACATCGCATCCACACGTCTAAGAAGAGACAAGGACACCTTTTAGGAAATACCAAACCCCAAAAAGTACAAAAATGCCCCCAAATAACCCCAAACAACCCACCCGGTCAGGTTTCGATTCGAAGGTAACGACCCTCAACATTGCATCCACATGTCCAATAAGAGATAAGAATACTTTTTAACAAATCCCAAGCCCAAAAAGGTACCGAAATGCCCCCAAATAACCCCAAAGGACCCACCAGGTCTGGTTTAATCCGAAAATGAACATATGCCGAAATAGGCATCGATTCGAAGGTCACAACCCTCAACATCGTATCCACACGTCTAATAAGAGACAAGGACACTTTTTAGAAAATCCCAAGCCGAAAAAAGTACAGAAAGGCCCAAATAACCCAAAACGACCCACCCGATTTGGTTTAAACCGAAAATAAATATATGTGAAATAAGGTATCGATTCGAAGGTCATGACCATCAATACCGCAACCACACGTGTAATAAGAGATAAGGACACTTTTTAGAAAATCCCAAGCCCAAAAAAGTACAAAAATGGCCCCAAATAACCCCAAACGACCCACCCGATCTAGTTTAAACCGAAAATGAACATATACCGAAATAGGTATCGATTCGAATGTCAGGACCCTCAACATCGCATCCACATGTCTAATAAGAGATAAGGACACTTTTTAGAAAATACCAAACCCAAAAAAGTACAGAAATGCCCCCAAATAAGCCCAAACGACCCACCCGGTCCGGTTTAAACCGAAAATGAACATAAGTTGAAATAGGAATTGATTCGAAAGTCACAACCCTCAACATCGCATCCACACGTCTAATAAAAGATGAGAATACTTTTTAGAAAATCCCAAGTGCAAAAAAGTACTGAAATGCCCGTATATAACCCCAAACGCCCACCCGGTCTGGTTTAAATCGAAAATGAACATATGCCAAAATAGGTATCGATTCGAAGGTCACCACCCTCAACATTGCATCTACACATTTAATAAGAGACAAGGATAATTTTTAGAAAATACCATACCCAAAAAAATACATAAATGCCCCCAAATAACCCCAAATGACCCACCCGGTCTGGTTTAAACCGAAAATGAACATGTGTCGAAATAGGTATCGATTCGAAGGTAACCACCCCCAAGATCGCATCCACAAGTCTAATAAGAGATAATTTTAGAAAATCCCAACACCAAAAAAGTATAGAAATGACCCGAAATAACCCTGAACGACCCACCCGGTCTAGTTTAAACCGAAAATAAATATAGACGGAACAGGTATTGATCCGAAGGTCAGAACCCTCAACATCACATCCACACATCTAATAAGTGATACAAACACTTTTTCAAAAATACCAAACCCAATAAAGTACAGAAATGCCCCCAAACAACCCACCCGGTTTGGTTTAAACTGAAAATGAACATATGTCAAAATAGATATCAATTCGAAGGTGACGACCCTCAACATCGCATCCACACGTCTAATAAGAGACAAGGACACTTTTTAGAAAATCCCAAGCCCAAAAAAGTATAGAAATGCCCAAATAACCCTAAACGACCCACCCGGCCTAGTTTAAATCGAAAATGAACATCTGTGGAATTAGGTATCAATTCGAAGGTCACGACCATCAACACCTCATCCACATGTCTAATAAGAGATATGGACACTTTTTAGAAAATCCCATGTCCAAAAGAGTACAAAAATGGCCCCAAATAACCCCAAACGATCCACCCGGTCTGGTTTAAACTGAAAATGAACATATGCCGAAATAGATATCGATTCGAAGGTCATGACCCTCAACATCGCATCAACACGTGTAATAGGAGATAAGGACACTTTTTAGAAAATCCCATGCCCAAAAAAGTACAGAAATGTGCCCAAAAAAACCCCAAACGACCCACCCTATCTGGTTTAAACTGAAAATGAACATATGCCGAAATAGGTATCGATTCAAAGGTCACGACCCTCAACATCGCATCCACATGTCTAATAAGAAATAAGGACACGTTTAAGAAAATCCCAAGCCCGAAAAAGAACAGAAAGGCTCCGAAATAACCCCAAACGACCCACCCGGTCTGGTTTAAACTGGAAATGAACATATGCCGAATAGGCATGGAATCGAAGGTCACAACCCTCAACATCGCATCCACACGTCTAATAAGAGATAAGGACACTTTTTGACAAATACCAAACCCAAAAAAGTACAGAAATGCCCCCAAATAACCCCAAACGACATACCCGATCTGGTTTAAATTGAAAATGAACGTATGCCGAAATAGGGATCGGTTCGAAGGTCACGACCCTCAACATCGTATCCACACGTCTAATAAGAGATAAGGACACTTTTTAGAAAATCCCATGCCCAAAAAAGTACCGAAAGGCCCCCAAATAACTCGAACGACCCACCCGGTTTGGTTTAAATCGAAAATGAACATATGCGGAACAGTTATCGATTCAAAGGTCACAACCCTCAACATCGCATCCACACATCAAATAAGAGATAAGGACACTTTTTAGAAAATACCAAACCCAAAAAAGTACCGAAATGCCCCAAATAACCCTAAACGACCCACCCGGTCTGGTTTAAATCGAAAATGAATATATGCTAAAATAGGTATCGATTCGAAGGTAACGACCCTCAACATCGCATCCACACGTCCAATAAGAGATAAGGACACTTTTTAGAAAATACCAAACCCAAAAAAGTACCGAAATGCCCCAAATAACCCCAAATGACCCACCCGGTCTGGTTTAAACTCGAAAATGAACATATGCGGAAATAGGTATCGATTCGAAGGTCACGACCCTCAACATCGCATCCACATGTCCAATAAGAGATAAGGACACCTTTTAGAAAATCCCAAGCCCAAAAAAGTACCGGAATACCCCCAATTAACCCTAAACGACCCACCCAGTCTAGTTTAAACCAAAAAATGTACATATGCGAAATAGGTATCGATTAGAAGGTCACGACCCTCAACATCGCATCCACACATCTAATAACAGATAAGGACACTTTTTAGAAAATCCAAAGCCCAGAAAAGTATCGAAATGCCCTTAAATAATCCCCAACGACCCACCCGGTCTGGTTTAAACCAAAAATGAACATATGTGAAATAGGTATCGATTAGAAGGTCACGCCCCTCAACATCGCATCCACACGTCTAGTAAGGGATAAGGACACTTTTTTGAAAATCCCAAGCCCAAAAAAGTATAAAAAGGCCCCCAAAAAACTCCAAACGTCCCATCTAGCCTGGTTTAAACTGAAAATAAACAAATGTGGAATAGGTATCGATTCGAAGCACAGAACCCTCAACATCGCATCCACAAGTCTAATAAGAGATAAGGAAAATTTTTAGAAAATACCAAACCCAAAAAAGTATAGAAATGCCCCCAAAGGACCCCAAAGGACCCACCCGGTCTGGTTTAAACCGAAAATGAACATATGTCAAAATATGTATCGATTCGAAGGTCATGACCCTCAACATCGCATTTACACGTCTAATAAGAGATAATGACACTAAATTTCTAAGCCCAAAAAAATACCGAAATGCCCCCAAATAACCCAAAACAACCCACCCTGTCTAGTTTAAACCAAAAAATGAACACATGCGAAATAGGTATCGATTAGAAGGTCACGACCCTCAGCATCGTATTCACACTCCTAATAAAAGATAAGGACACTTTTAAGAAAACCCCAAGCCCAAAAAAGTACAGAAATGCTCCCAAATAACACTAAACCACCCACCAAGTTCGGTTTAAACCGAAAATGAACATATGTAGAACAGGTATTGATTCGAAGGTCACAACCCTCAACATCGTATCCACACATCTGATAAGAGATAAGGACACTTTTTAGAAAATCCAAAGCCCAAAAAAGTACTAAAATGCCCCAAAATAACCCCAAACAATCCACCCGGTCTGGTTTAAACCGAAAATGAACATATCGCAAAATAGGTATCGATTCGAAGGTCACGACCCTCAACATTGCATCCACAGCTCCAATAAGAGATAAGGACACTTTTTTGAAAATCCCAAGCCCAAAAAAGAACCGAAATGCCCCCAAATAACTCCAAACGACCCACCCGATCTAGTATAAACCGAAAAATGAACATATGCGAAATAGGTATCGATTCGAAGGTCACGACCCTCAACATCGCATACACACATCTAATAAGAGATAAGGACACTTTTAAGAAAATTCAAAGCAAAAAAAAGTACCGAAATGCCCCCAAATAACCCCAAACGACCCACCCTATCTGGTTTAAACCGAAAGATGAACACATGTGAAATAGGTATCGATTAGAAGGTCACGACCCTCAGCATCACATCCACATGTCTAATAAGAGATAAGGACATTTTTTAGAGAATCCCAAGCCCCAAAAATTATAGAAAGGCCCCCAAATAACACCAAACGACCCAACCGGTCTGGTTTAAACCGAAAATGAACATATGCGGAACAGGTATTGATTCGAAGGTCACGACCCTCAACATCTCATCCACACATATTATAAGAGATAAGGACACTTTTTAGAAAATACCAGACCCAAAAAAGTACAGAAATGCCCCCAAATAACATCAAACGACCCACCCAATCCGGTTTAAACCGAAAATGAACATATGCGGAACAGGTATTGATTAGAAGGTCACAACCCTCAACATCGCATCCACACATCTAATAAGAGATAAGGACACTTTTTAGAAAATACCAAACCCAAAAAAGTACCGAAATGCCTCCAAATAACCCCAAACGACCCACCCGGTCTGGTTTAAACTGAAAATGAACATATGTGGAAATAGGTATCGATTCGAAGGTCACGACCCTCAACATCGCATCCACATGTCCAATAAGAGATAAGGACACCTTTTAGAAAATCCCAAGCCCAAAAAAGTACCGGAATACCCCCAATTTACCCTAAACGACCCACCCAGTCTAGTTTAAACCAAAAAATGTACATATGCGAAACAGGTATCGATTAGAAGGTCACGACCCTCAACATCGCATCCACACATCTAATAACAGATAAGGACACTTTTTAGAAAATCCAAAGCCCAGAAAAGTATCGAAATGCCCTTAAATAATCCCGAACGACCCACCCGGTCTGGTTTAAACCAAAAATGAACATATGTGAAATAGGTATCGATTAGAAGGTCACGCCCCTCAACATCGCATCCACACGTCTAGTAAGGGATAAGGACACTTTTTTGAAAATCCCAAGCCCAAAAAAGTATAGAAAGGCCCCCAAAAAACTCCAAACGTCCCGTCTAGCCTGGTTTAAACTGAAAATAAACAAATGTGGAATAGGTATCGATTCGAAGCCCAGAACCCTCAACATCGCATCCACACGTCTAATAAGAGATAAGGAAAATTTTTAGAAAATACCAAACCCAAAAAAGTATAGAAATGCCCCCAAATGACCCCAAAGGACCCACCCGGTCTGGTTTAAACCGAAAATGAACATATGTCGAAATATGTATCGATTCAAAGGTCATGACCCTCAACATCGCATTTACACGTCTAATAAGAGATAATGACACTAAAATTCTAAGCCCAAAAAAAATACCAAAATGCCCCCAAATAATCCCAAACAACCCACCCTGTCTGGTTTAAACCAAAAAATGAACACATGCGAAATAGGTATCGATTAGAAGGTCACGACCCTCAGCATCGTATTCACATGCCTAATAAAATATAAGGATACTTTTAAGAAAACCCCAAGCCCAAAAAAGTACAGAAATGCCCCCAAATAACACTAAACGACCCACCAAGTCCGGTTTAAATCGAACGGAACAGGTATTGATTCGAAGGTCACAACCCTCAACATCGCATCCACACATCTAATAAGAGATAAGGACACTTTTTAGAAAATCCAAAGCCCAGAAAAGTACTAAAATGAACATATGTCGAAATAGGTTTCGATTAGAAGGTCACAACCCTCAACATTGCATCCACACGTCTAATAAGAGATAAGGACAATTCTTAGAAAATCCCAAGCCTATCTGGAACAACTAACGCAATGCTTCAAGGAAGTTTCTTTTGAGTATCTGCCCAGGGTTAGCAATCGGTTCACCGATGCTTTAGCCAATTTGGCATCTATGGTAGAATGTGATACTCGAGACAAGATCCAGCCCTTCCTAATAGAAAGAAGGACTTGCCCAGCATATGGAGAACCAGTCAATACGCTCACCGAGGATGGAAGACCTTGGTATGCTCCAGTGGTCGACTACATCAAGGAAAGGAGATATCCTGAAGAGTTTTCAGAAAGAGAGAAGAGGCATTTACGAAAATATGCCACTCAATTCATCCTCCAAGGAAACTTGTTGTATAAGAGGTCTTATGATGGTATCCAACTATTATGTGTGGATGAGGATCAGGCTTAAATCATTATGGAAGAAATCCATCAAGGAATATGTGGACCACACATGAATGCAAGGATGCTGGCCAAGAAAATTCTCAGGATGGGATACTATTGGGCCACTATGGAAGCTGAGTGTGCCACCTTCGTAAGACGATGTCATAAATGCCAGATATTTGCCAACATCATTCATGTTCCTCCGATAGAGTTGCACTCATTAAATGCCCCTTGGCCATTTTCTACCTGGGGAATTGATGTAGTTGGAAAAATAACTCCAAAGGCTTCAAATGGACATCAATTCGTGTTAGTCGCCATCGACTATTTCACAAAATGGGTAGAGGCTCAATCTTATGCAGTCCTAACTTTCGCCAAAGAGAATCTCATCTGCAGATACGGTGTGCCACAACAGTTGATTTCAGATCAAGGCCTGCATTTCAGGGAAAAAGTGGAAGAACTCTGCAACCAATTGGGCATTAAGAGGCATAAGTCTACTACTTACCGGCCACAGACTAATGGAGCAGTAGAAGCAGCCAACAAGAATATGAAGGTCATATTATAAAAGATATACACACAATGACTGGGCAGAGAAACTTCCACTAGCTTTATGGGCATATCGGACATCTATCCGAACCTCTACCGGAGCTACCCCGTATTCTCTGGTATATGGGATGGAAGCCGTATTACCGGTAGAAATTCAGGTCCCTTCTCTTCGAGTCTTACTCGATAGTCAATTGCCAGAAGGAGAATGGGTAAGGGCCAGGTACGAAGAGCTCAATCTCCTGGATGAGAAAAGGATGAAGGCCATGGATAATCTCAAGAAATATCAGCAAAGAATGGCTAGGGCATTCAATAAAGGTGTCCGCACTCGGAGCATTGAGGAAGGAGATTTGGTCCTTAGAGAGCAGCGAGCTCCAATTCATGACCCAAGAGGAAAATTCCGACCCAATTGGAGTGGACCCTACAAAGGCAAGACCATATTGCCAGGACAAGTGGTCCAACTCTCTGATCTTGACGGAGAAGATCTTCGGGGTCTGGTCAATATGGACCAGCTAAAGAAGTATTTTGTCTGAGATATGTGAAGCAATTTGAACTACGTTCGACCTGATCCCTCCGAAGGGATACGTAGGCAACTCAATGTATTCGGGTACGGTCTAAATAAAATAGAAAAAAAAGAGAAGGCATTGTATCGGTTTCCTCCCAAAAATTCCGCCAACCGGCGTCCCTTGCACATATGGGTAAATCTCGCCATTTGGCCTTCCATTCCTTAACCTAGCTTATAAGTGAAAGTCATCTAGAGCTGGTTATTAACAAAGGATTTATTCATTCTGTGTCGCAAAATGCTAACCCAATTCTTGATACAGGTAGCATGAGAGGATTAAAGAAAGAAGGACTCAATGAACAGTTGCGTCAGTGGACTCTCCGGATGAATGTGGATGAGCCTACACTCCTAGAGGATCACCATCTGATAGTATTGGGAAGGATCGGTTGTTTCAAGCTCCATCATGATTTACTAAGGGAAGTATCGAAGTGCTGGAACCCCCAATTGCACGCGTTTCACTTCGGAAAAGTCTGGCTGGCTCTGACCATTGAAGAATTCCGGGCTTGCATGATGTCCCAACTATGAAGAAAGAACAACTCTTCAAAAATTTGGGAGATTTCTTTGCCATGAATAAGAAGGAGTTAAAGCAAGTTCTCAATTATGACAAGGTGGATGCGTTGAAAGTTGTGAAGATCTTCAACAACAATGGATTTGAAGAAGAAAGACAGATCCGACGCAGAAGGTGGGCATACTTATTCTGTATGATTGGGAGGTACTTGTTAGCATCTCCAGGAAAAGGCATGTCCCCAATAATTGCAGAAGTGGTGAGGCAAATTGAAGAAGGATGCGACATCGCTCCTACCGTTTTAGCAGAAACATTCAAAGGGTTTGATACCATGAGTCAGTCTCAGAAATACGGTACAGATTTCCTTCATGGATCTCCGGCGGTATTCCAAATGTGGTTGATGGAAAAACTAAAACTGGTCACACCAATTCCATGTCCTCACCTCCGGCCTATGCATTATCAAATACAAAGGGAAAAGTCAGAATTCCACAAGGTCCAAGACTGGAAGAAATATTTGGAGGAGAGAGATGTCCAAGAAATCCAGTGGAACTGCCCTTGGATGAAGGCCGAGAGAGAAAAATCAGAAACATCAGGGAACAATTATGTGAGATTCATGGGTTTAACTCACATCAGTTTTTATATCACTTCCTTAGTATCTCCGAGGCAGGAACAACCTAAGATGGAAAATTTCAGAACCTCAGAGATGTGACACAAGAAGTGGTGATGCTATTATCCGAAAAATGTTACAAATAAGTGATATCAATTGGATGTTCCTATCTTTACTTGTTTGTCTTTCTTTTCTCAATTTCTTTGTCCTTGCTCATGTAATGGAACCATTTACCAATGGAATTTGTGCTTCTAAGGAAAGGGATGGAGTCTCATGTGCATTTCAAAGAAAGAAATATCCAATGAATTCATAGACAATTCGTTTGTGTACAAAAAAGAAGAAGAAGAAGAAACGTATACATAAAAATTGCACCAGTATCCATACCAAAGTGTATAAACAAAAAGAGAAGGGAAGGAAAAATAAATATACATAAGTGTAACAATATTTCCAAATAAAAAAAAATTAAAAAAAACAAGAGGAGCGGTCATGACTCAGGGGAGTAATCATCAACATCCAAGCCTCCCCCCTCTCCACTTTGGGACGCTATCAAGGCATCCCTCTCGACCTCAACCCGCATAAGGTTGAACTGCAGTTGATCATTTGCAAGCCTGAGTCTCTCAATCTCTCTCCGACAAGGGTCGAGCTCAACCCTCTAAAAAAGGAGAGAGAAAGAGAGAGAGAGGAAAATCAAAAGATAAGCAAGAAATAACAATAATAAAAATTGAAATAAAAAAAAAAAAAGAAAAAAAAAAGAAAGAAGAAAGGGGGGGGAAGAGACGAAGCATTACCATACTATGGCCCGCGTCCACACGCGAGATGATCATCTCATCCATGCTCGCCATCATGCGCTTCATATCGGCGTATCGACTCGCATCCACCTAAACATGATAACCACCCAAGATGTCAAGAGTTTGAAAAATAATGGATGAAGTTAGGAAAGTCGGATGTGCTTACCCCATCATAAGGAAGAGGGAGGCCTAGGTCCGTATCTGCAGCCCGAGGGGGTGGTAAGATGACCTCAACCATCCCATGCTCGTGGTGGCGAATGAACCACGAACGATACCCTGGGATGTGGTCGTCTGGACCAGCAATCCGTAGGGCTGGAACCTCTCCAGAAGGCCCAACACCTGACTCCACCTCCCCTACTAGGGAGGCGCGAGAAGAACTCCCACCACCATAGACCCCTGGAATCATGGGGCGACCTGGAAACTATCAAGAGGAGAAACACATCAGAATAAAAGATAGATTAACAATCTGAGGAGAAGAGGGGAAAATGGAGGAAATCTTACCTGAGGACCCTCGCGGGTGAGGGGGACGCAGACTGTCTCTCAGAGAAGGAAGTCGGTATAGTCCGTCTCGGCTAGCACCAGCCCAATCGCGGGCTCACCAACCCTCCAGTGCCTGATTTCATCCCGATCCATTAAGGCTGGCTGATGGACCCGAGCAGGAGGAGGGCAGGGCACCAAGCGAGCCTTAGACCACTGCAGGGACACTCGCTCTCCCAAGTAAAAAAGCAAACCCCCATGGGCCCTCAAAAAGGACCCTGCGAGTGGAGAGAGCTAAGGCCCTGTCAAACATGTCCGGCTCTAAAATCACCTCCCCCAAATAAGGACGGAGAGAAGCCTGTCAAGAAAGAGTCAAGATCAATGCAAAAATAAAAAGGAAGAGAAGAAAAGAGAAAATAAGATAAACAACCACTTTAAATTTACCTCGATCGGCTGCAGCTCGTTCAGGAGGCCGCGAATGGACCCAAGGTCCTTATGGCGACCGCTCCTGAGCAAGCGGGACTTACGCCATCGCGTAGTCCGAGGAAAGGTGGTTCCGGGGTCATCCCCAGGTCTGAAAGTAGGGACCCAAAATCGAAGGATCTCATAGCTCCATGTCTGCAATAGGAAATCATAAATGAGCTCAAAAAAATAAGAATAAAATAAAAACAAAAAAAGGAAAAGAGAAAAAGGCAAAGTTGAGAGAACTCACCCATAAGACATAGCAGCATCCGATCAGGTTGGGTGACCCCACAACCAGATAATCTAACATATCCAGGAAGTAGGCGTACGCCGAGCCCCCCCAATCGTAGCCCGTGGCCACGTCAAAATGCTCAAAGAAGCGAACATATGCGGCGTCGGTTGTCATCGTACCCGTCATATCGCTGAAGATCACCTCCGCTAGTAAGAATAGGAGGAAGCATCGAGCCTGCTGATCTTGAAGGACGGACGACGACTAGTCTGTAACGACCTTCTCATCCCAGCTACCCCTCAGGACCGACGCGGGGATCTCTCTCCCTGTAACGGCAATCCCCAACTGCTTCCTGTAGTACTCCAGGCGCTCTGATGGCTCTGTCGAGGCTATAATCCTCTCCTCCGGAGTCAGTGTCACGGGTAATCCACCAAAGGGCAGTCCCGTGATCATGTAGAAATCTAGGGGGTGACCGTCGCCTCACCAAAGGGAAGGTGAAATGTATGGGTGCTCGGCCACCACCCCTCTATCAGAGCCCTCGCAGTCGGACTGTCCAACTCGTGAGCCAGGGACGAGGCGATGTGCCCCAGCCCGGTTCGAACAACCCGCGACTGTACCGTTGGGCAAAGTGTGCGGTATCACTCTGAAACAGCCTCCAGCCCACAATATTTCTTGGGCGAAGGAAGGGAGCTGCCCTGCAAAGAAAAATAAGGCAAATGGTTAGCCGAGATAATGAGGACAATAATTAAACAAAAAAAAAATTTTAAAATAAAAAAAAATTAAAATAAAATAAAAAAAATAGAAAAAAGAGAAAGAAAAAAAGAGAGAGAGGGAGAGGCTGTAAAAGGGGGCGTCACCTAGATTTGTGTGCCAAATGACACTTAAGGTGATGTCTGATGGCCTCGCTTTGATTTGCATGTCACTAGGTGCCTAGGAGGGTATCTAGAGGCGTTACCTAGATTTACGTGACAAAAGATACTTAGGGAAGTATCTGATAGCCTCGCTTTGATTTGCATGCCACTAGGTGCCTAGGCGTTACCTAGATTTACGTGCCAAATGACACTTAAGGTGGAATCTGATGGCCTCGCTTTGATTTGCATGCCACTAGGTGCCTAGGAGGGTATCTAGAGGCATTACCTTGATTTGCATGACAAAAGGACACTTAAGATGGTGTCTGATGGCCTCGCTTTGATTTGCGTGCCACTAGGTGCCTAAGAGGGTATCCAGAGGCGTTACCTAGATTTGCATGACAAAAGATACTTAGGAAAGTATCTAATGGCCTCGTTTTGATTTGCGTGCCGCTAGGTGCCTAGGAGGGTATCTAGAGGCATTACCTTGATTTACATGCCAAAGGACACTTAAGGTGGTGTCTGGTGGCCTCACTTTGATTTGTGTGCCACTAGGTGCCTAGGAGAGTATCTAGAGGCGTTACCTAGATTTGCGTGACAAAAGATACTTAGGGAAGTATCTGATGGCCTTGCTTTGATTTGCGTGCCACTAGGTGCCTAGGAGGGTATCTAGAGGCGTTACCTTAATTTGCATGACAAAAGGACACTTAAGGTGGTGTCTGATGGCCTTGCTTTGATTTACGTGCCACTAGGTGCCTAGGAGGGTATCTAGAGGCGTTACCTAGATTTGCATGACAAAAGATACTTAGTTACCTTAATTTGCATGCCAAAAGACACTTAAGGTGGTGTCTAATGGCCTCGCTTTGATTTGCATGCCACTAGGTGCCTAGAAGGGTATCTAGAGGCGTTACCTAGATTTGTGTGACAAAAGATACTTAAGAAAGTATCTGATGGCCTCGCTTTGATTTGCGTGCCACTAGGTGCCTAGGAGGGTATCTAGAGGCGTTACCTTGATTTGCATGCCAAAGGACACTTAAGGTGGTGTCTGATGGCCTCACTTTGATTTATGTGCCACTAGGTGCCTAGGAGGGTATCTAGAGGCATTACCTAGATTTATGTGACAAAAGATACTTAGGGAAGTATCTGATGGCCTTGCTTTAATTTGCGTGCCACTAGGTGCCTAGGAGGGTATCTAGAGGCATTACCTTGATTTGCGTGCCAAAGGACACTTAAGGTGGTGTCTGATGGCCTCACTTTGATTTGTGTGCCACTAGGTGCCTAGGAGGGTATCTAGAGGCGTTACCTTGATTTGCATGCCAAAGGACACTTAAGGTGGTGTCTGATGGCCTCACTTTGATTTGCGTGCCACTAGGTGCCTAGGAGGGTATCTAGAGGCATTACCTTGATTTGCGTGCCAAAGGACACTTAAGGTGGTGTCTGATGACCTCGCTTTGATTTGCATGCCACTAGGTGCCTAGGAGGGTATCTAGAGGTGTTACCTTGATTTGCATGCCAAAGGACACTTAAGGTGGTGTTTGATGGCCTCGCTTTGATTTGTGTGCCACTAGGTGCCTAGGAGGGTATCTAGAGGCATTACCTAGATTTGCGTGACAAAAGATACTTTGGGAAGTATCTGATGGCCTTGCTTTGATTTGCGTGCCACTAGGTGCCTAGGAGGGTATCTAGAGGTGTTACCTTGATTTGTGTGCCAAATGACACTTAAGGTGGTGTCTGATCCTCAACATCGCATCCACACGTGTAATAAGAGATAAAAACACTTTTTAGAAAATCCTAAGCCCAAAAAAGTACAAAAAGGCCCCCAAATAACTCCAAACGATCCACCCGGTCTGGTTTAAATCGAAAAAGAACATATGCGGAACAGGTATTGATTCGAAGGTCATGACCCTCAACATCGTATCGACACGACTAATAAGAGAGAATGACACTTTTTTGAGAATCCCAACCGTAAAAAAGTACCGTGATGCCCCCAAATAACCCCAAACGACCCAACCATTATGGTTTAAACTGAAAATGAACATATGTCGAAATAGGTATCGAATCGAAGGTCATGACCCTCCACATCGTATCCACACATCTAATAAGAGATAAGGAAACTTTCTAGAAAATATCAAACTCAAAAAAGTATAGAAATGCCCCCAAATAACCCCAAATGACCCACCCGGTCCAGTTTAAACAAAAAATGAACATATGTCAAAATAGGTATCGATTCGAAGGTCGAGATCCTCAACATCGCATCCACACATCTAATAAGAGACAAGGACACTTTTTAGAAAATACCAAACCCAAAAAAGTACAGAAAGGCCCCCAAATCACTCCAAACGATCCACCCGATTTGGTTTAAACCGAAAATGAACATATGCATAACAGGTATTGATTCGAAGGTTACATCCCTCAACATCGCATTCACACATCTAATAAGTGATAAGGACACTTTTTTGAAAATTCCAAACCCAAAAAAGTATAGGAATGCCCCCAAATAACCCCAAACGACCCACCTGGTCCAGTTTAAACTGAAAATTAACATATGTCAAAATAGGTATCGATTCGAAGGCCCTGACCCTCAACATCGCATCCACACGTCTAATAAGAGATAAGGTCACTTTTTAGAAAATCCCAAGCCCAAAAAACAACAGAAAGACCCCTAAATAACTTCTGACGACCCACCCAGTCTGGTTTAAACCGAAAATGAACATAACTCGAACAGGTATTGATTCGAAGGTCACGACCCTCAACATCGCATCCACACCTCTAATAAGAGACAAGGACACTTTTTAGAAAATACCAAACCCAAAAACGTAAAGAAATGCCCCCAAATAACCCATAACGACCCACCCGGTCTGGTTAAAATCGAAAATGAACATATGTCGAAATAGGTATCGATTCGAAGGTAACGACCCTCAACATTGCATCCACACACCCAATAAGAGATAAGGACACTTTTCAGAAAATCCAAAGACCAAAAAAGTACAGAAATGTCCCCAAATAACCCCGAATGACCCACCCGGTCTGGTTTAAATAAAAAATGTACATATGCCAATATCGGTATCGATTCGAAGGTCAAGACCCTCAACATCGCATCCACACATCTAAGAAGAGACAAGGACACCTTTTAGGAAATACCAAACCCAAAAAAGTAGCCTGGAGATGCCTTTCGGATGCCCTCCCCACTAGGGACAACCTCATTCATAGACACATTCTGACTCCTCATCATTGCGTGTTTTATTGGGCTGGAACTGAAAGCAGGAATCATCTCTTCTTCGGGTGCCCTTTTACTACTGATATTTGGAAACATATTTAGGACCTTTGTTTCCATGATGGGGCCACTCCTAGCAATGTCATTGATGCAGCCATTTCGGTTAGATATGTTGCAGGTAGAGCAGGGAAATTGGGGCTGGTCATAAAGCTTGCTTTCTGTGCCACAATCAAGCATATTTGGTCAGAGAGAAATTACAGAATTTTTAGAAACAAAATCAGATCTAAGGACCAGATTGTAGGGGCTATAAAGGGGGATGTTATTGGCAGATTATCTTCCATTGACTTGGTGGGAGACCCTACTACTGCCAACCATCATATTACTGCCAAATGGGATCTTCAAGTTCGTTGGACTGCAAGAATTCCAATGGCATCCTCTTGGTTTGCTCCAAATCCGAACATGGTTGCTCTCCATTGTGATGGGTCTCTTTCAGATGACAAGGCAGGCTTTGGGGGTCTCATTCATGATGATAGTGGGGATCCCTTAGTTGCCTTTCCTGGCATAGGGGAAGATCTTTCGGGCTGTCCATGGAGCTCATGGCTATTTACAGAGGAATTTCCCTCTGCGTTGATAAGGGCTTTTATGATGTCTCTATTAGGTCGGATTCGAAGTTGGCCGTCGATATTTTGAATGGAGTGATTACTGGGCCTTGGCAAATCCTAACTTTGAAAAGTAAGATCCAAATAAAGGCAAGGCTGCTTAGGTCTAAAGAATTCATTCATGTGTGGAGAGAACAGAATTAGCCTGCATATTTCATGGCCTCCATCCCTACAGACCCTTCTGGAATTCTTTGGGAGCCTGAGTCCTTCCCTCCGGAGCTAGCGATTCTCATAAAGCAAGATAAAGAGTTTGTAACCTATTATAGGATGTAGCCTTGGAGGGGTGTCTTCCTCCTTGTTGTTTGGATAGGGCATGCCCTCTCTTGTCTAGAGTCCTTTTCCTCTCTTTTGGGTTCTTAAAGGATGCCTTTTCGGTATTTTTTTTCTTTTCCTTCGTAATATATTTCTTGCTTATCAAAAAAAAAAAAGGTATCGATTCAAAGGTAATGACCCTCAACATCGCATCCCCACGTCTAATAAGAGATAAGGACACTTTTTAGAGAATCCCAAGCCCAAAAAAGTACAAAAATACCCAGAAATAACCCCAAATGACCCACCCAATCTAGTTTAAATCGAAAAATGAGCATATGCCGAAACAGGAATCGATGCGAAGGTCACGACCCTCAACATCGCATCCACATGTCTAATTAGAGATAAGGAAACTTTTTAGAAATTACCAAACCCTTAAAAGCACAGAAATGGCCCCAAATAACCCTAAACGACCCACCCGGTCTGGTTTAAATCGAAAATGAACATATGCCGAAATAGGTATCGATTCGTAGGTCGCAACCCTCAACATCACATCCACACGTCTAATAAGAGATAATGACACTTTTTAGAAAATACTAAACCCAAAAAAATTCAGAAATGCCCCCAAATAACCCCAAACAACCCACCCGATCTGGTTTAAACCCAAAATTGAACATATGCCGAAATAGGTATTGATTCGAAGGTCACGATCCTCACCATCGCATCCACACGTCTAATAATAGATAAGGACACTTTTTAGAGAATCCCAAACCCAAAAAAGTACAGAAATGACCCCAAATAACCCCAAACGACCCACCCAGTCTGGTTCGGGCAAAAAATGAACATATGTCAAAATAGGTATCGATTCGAAGGTCACGACCCGCAACATCGCATCCACAAATCTAATAAGAGATAAGGACACCTTTTAGAGAATCCCAAACCCAAAAAAGTACAGAAATGCCCCCAAATAGCCCAAAACAACCCATCCGACTTGCTTTAAATAAAAAAGGAACATATGCCAAAATTGGTATCGATTCGAAGGTCACGACCCTCAACATCGCATCCATACATCTAATAAGAGATAAGGACACTTTTTAGAAAATACCAAACCTAAAATAGTACAGAAATGCCCCCAAATAACCCCAAACGACCCACCCTATCTAGTTTAAACCGAAAATGAACATATGCCGAAATAACTATTGATTCGAAGGTGACGACCCTCAACATCGCATCCACACGTCTAATAAGAGATAAGGACACTTTTTAGAGAATCCCAAACCCAAAAAGTAAAGAAATGCACCCAAATAACCCCAAATAGCCCACCTGGTCTGGTTTAAACCGAAAGGAACATATGTCGAAATAGGTATCGATTCGAAGGTCACGACCCCCAACATCGCTTCCACACTTCTAATAAGAGATAGGGACACTTCTTAGAAAATACGAAGCCCAAAAAAGTACAGAAATTCTCCCAAATAACCCTAAATGACCCAGCTGTTCATGTTTAAATCGAAAATGAACATATGCCGAAATAGGTATCGACTCGTAGGTCATGACCCTCAACATCACATCCACACGTCTAATAAGAGATAAGGACACTTATTAGAAAATTCCTAACCCAAAAAAATTCAGAAATGCCCCCAAATAACCCCAAACGACCCACCCGGTCTGGTTTAAACCGAAAATGAACATATGTCGAAATAGGTATCGATTCAAAGGTCATGACCCTCAACACCGCATCCACACATCTAATAAGAGATAAGGACACTTTTTAGGGAATCCCAAGCCCAAAAAAGTACAAAAATGCCCCCAAATAACCCCAAACGTCCCACCCGGTCTGGTTTAAACTAAAAATGAACATATGTCAAAATAGGTATCGATTCGTAAGTTATGACCCTCAACATCGCATCCACACATCTAATAAGAGATAAGGACACTTGTTAGAAAGTACCAAACCGTAAAAGTACAGAAATGCCCCCAAATAAACCCAAACGACCTACTTGGTCTGGTTTAAACATAAAGTGAACATATGCCGCAATTGGTATCGATTCGAAGGTCACGACCCACAATATCGCATCCACACTTCAATTAAGAGATAAGGACACTTTTTTTAAAATACCAAACCTGAGAAAGTATAAAAATGCCCCCAAATAACCCCAAATGACCCACCCGGTCTGTTTTAAACCGAAACTGAACATATGTCGAAATAGGTATCGATTCGAAGGTCACAACCCATAACATCGCATCCACACTTTTAATCAGAGATAGGCACACTTCTTAGAAAATCCGAAGCCCAAATAAGTGAAGAAATGCTCTCAAATAACCCAAAATGACCCACCCGGTCTGGTTTAAACCAAAAATGAATATATGTTGAAATAGGTATCTATTCGAAGGTCACGACCCTCAACATCGTATCCTCACGTCTAATAAGTGATAAGGACACTTTTTAGAAAATTCCAAGCCCAAAAAAGTACAGAAGTGCCCCCAAATAACCCCAAACGACCCACTCGATCTGGTTTAAACTGAAAATGAACATATGTCAAAATAGGTATCGATTCGTAGGTCACGACCCTCAACATCGCATCCACACGTCGAATAAGTGATAAGGACACTTTTTAGAAAATACTAAACCCAAAAAAATTCCGAAACGCCCCCAAATGACCCCAAATGACCCACCCAGTCTGGTTTAAACCAAAAATGAACATATGTCGAAATAGGTATCGATTCGAAGGCCATGACCCTCAACATCACATCCACATGTCTAATAAGAGATAAGGACATTTTTTACAAATTACCAAACCCTAAAAAGTACAGAAATGCCCCCAAACAACCCCAATCGTCCCACCTGGTCTGGTTAAAACCGAAAATGAACATATGTCAAAATAATTATCAATTCGAAAGTCACGACCCTCTACATCGCATCAACACGTCTAACAAGAGATAAGGACACTTTTTAGAAAATCCCAAGCCCAAAAAAGTACAAAAATTCCCCCGAATAACCGCAAATGACACACTCGATCTGGTTTAAATCGAAAAAGAACTTATGTCGAAATAGGTATCGATTCGAAGGTCACGACCCTCAACAACACATCCACACGTCCAATAAAAGATAAGGGCCTTTTTTAGAAAATACCAAACCTAAAAAAGTACAAAAATGCCCCCAAATAATCCTAAATGGCCCAGTCGATTTGGTTTAAACCAAAAATGAGCATATGCCGAAATAGGTATCGATTCGTAGGTCACGACCCACAACATCGCATCCACACGTCGAATAAGAGATAAGGACACATTTTAGAAAATACCAAACCCAAAATCAGAAATGCCCCCAAATAACCTCAAACGACCCACACGATCTGGTTTAAACCGAAAATGAACATACATCAAAATACATATCGATTCAAAGGTCAGGACCCTCAACATCGTATCTACACGTCTAATACGAGATAATGACATTTTTTAGAGAATCCCAAGCCCAAAAAAGTACAGAAATGCCCACAAATAACCCCAAGTGACCCACCCGATCTAATTAATACTGAAAATGAACATATGCCAAAATAGGTATCGATTCGAAGGTCATGACCCTCAACATCGCATCCACAAGTCTAATAAAAGATAAGGACACTTTTAGGAAAATACCAAACCCATAAAAGCATAGAAATGGCCCCAAATAACCCTAAATGACCCACTCGGTCTGGTTTAAATCGAAAATGAACATATGCCAAAATAGGTATCGATTCGTAGGTCACGAACCTCAACATTGCATCCACAGATCTAATAAGAGATAAGGACACTTTTTCGAAAATACCAAACCCAAAAAAAATTAGAAATGCCCATAAATAACCCCAAACGACCCACCCGGTCTTATTTAAACCCAAAATGATCATATGCCGAAATAGGTATCGATTCGAAGGTCACGATCCTCAACATCGCATCGACATGTCTAATAATAGCTAAGGACATTTTTTAGAGAATCCCAAACCCAAAAAAATACAGAAATACCCCCAAATAACCCCAAATGACCCACCCAATCTGCTTTAAATAAAAAATTAACATATGTCGAAATAGGTATCGATTCGAAGGTCACGACCCCCAACATCGCATCCACATGTGTAATAAGAGATAGGGACACTTCTTAGAAAATCCGAAGCCCAAAAAAGTTTAGAAATGCCCCCAAATAACCCCAAACGTCCCACCTGGTCTTGTTTAAACCGAAAATGAACATGTGTTGAAATAGTTATCGATTCGAGAGTCACGACCCTCAACATCGTATCAACACGTCTAATAAGCGATAAGGACACTTTTTAGAAAATCCCAAGCCCAAAAAAGTACAAAAATTCCCCCAAATAACCGCAAACGACCCACTCGGTCTGGTTCAAACTGAAAATGAACTTATGTCGAAATAGGTATCGATTCAAAGGTCACGACCCTAAAAAACGCATCCACACGTCTAAAAGAAGATAAGGGCACTTTTTTAGAAAATACCAAACTAAAAAAAGTACAGAAATGCCCCCAAATAACTCTAAACAGCCAAGTCGGTCTAGTTTAAACCCAAAATGAACAAATGCCGAAATAGGTATCGAGACGTAGGTAACGACCCTCAACATCGCATCCTGATATAGCATAAAATCACCTCACCAGTCAGAAACTACCACGTTGCCAAGCTGAGGCCAGTCCAAGAACAGAGCCGAGCTTAGCAGAAGATCGGGCCGACCGGGTCCTCGTTAAATCTTATTGCTTTACCGGGCTCGCCAAGCACCACCCAAGTCAGCCGCAGACACCGAGCCAAAATCACATGGGTAAGACGAGGTCGAGCTCTGAGGCCTAGCTCTAAGGCTGATCTTTGAGGCCGAGCCCTCCACCAAAGCCATCGTTGCGGCTGGCTGAGAACTCAACCGAGCATTGAGTGCACGGCACGACGATAGATCAATGCTGACCTAAAGATCTCCCAATCACGGCTGAGTTGCACGCCCGTCGACCCCATGGTCCGACCCAACACAGGTCGACCACAATTGGAGCACCATAGCGCGGCTGAGCTCACACAACTAATGATGACCCTCAGGTCATACAGGCCGAGGCCGAGCTCTCCACGAAGGCTACCATAACGCCCCACCGGAGATCACGGCTCCACGTCAGCACCACCCGAGAATCACGGGATAAGAATCGAGTCACGATCTCATCACAATACCGAATCACACTCCCATTAGGACTCTTACCTTAACAAGAGTCCAAGCCCGAAAGAAACTCTCCACTCCACTCCACTCTGCGGGGAAGAGCCTTACCAAACAAGGACTCTTACCATACTAGGACTCCTCCAACCGCCTCATCTCCCTCTATAAATACTAAGGTATGGAGCTCTATTGCTCATCTTACTTTCACTAGCTGTTATGCTGTCGCATTGGAGACCTGACTTCGGAGATTCCTAGGCCGGAGCCACACCGGCTCTCTTGCGCTCACTCGATTTTTTGCAGGCTCATCTGTGGGCGAACCGGGCACTGAAGGTTTCCACATGCAATAGATTTGGCACCGTCTGTGGGAACAACATCAGTAAGCCATCGTCGTTTCTACCAACTTCAAGAGCAGGAACAATGGTGCACACGAGATCAGGGCAGTATGGTTCAACTTCCCGTGGGGATGAGCTATAGCCCGTTGTGCAGGCGAGGTGATCACCGCCCCCTGAAGCCTCGCGGCAGGGCGAGACCGAAAGACCCCCTCTAGCAGGG
>NW_025317537.1:0-64323 GCF_018873765.1 Telopea speciosissima
CGATATTAATTTAGACAAATGTACATTTTCCATTTAAACCAGACCGGGTGGGTCGTTTGGGGTTATTTGGGGGCATTTCTGTACTTTTTTGGGTTTGGGATGTTCTAAAATGTGTCCTTATCTCTTATTACAGGTGTGGATATGAAGTTCAGGGCCATGACCTTTGTATCGATATAAATTTCAACGAATGTTCATTTTCGATTTAAACCAGATCGGGTGGGTTGTTTGGGGTTATTTGGGGGCATTTCTGTACTTTTTTTGGGTTTGGGATGTTCTATAAAGTGTTATTATCTCTTATTAGAAGTGTAGATGCGATGTTGAGGGTCGTGACCTTCGAATAGATACCTATTTCAACATAAGTTCATTTTCTATTTAAACCAAACTGGGTGGGTCCTTTGGCATTATTTAGGGGCATTTCTATACTTTTTTGGGTTTCGGATGTTCTAAAAATGTCCTTAGCTCTTATAAGACGTGTGGCTCCGTTGTTAAGGGTTGTGACTTTCGAATCGATACCTATTTTGACATATGTTCATTTTCGGTTTGAACAAGACCGGGTTGGTCGTTTGGGATTATTTGGGGGCATTTCTATACTTTTTTGTGTTTTGTATGTTCTAAAATGTGTCCATATCTCTTATTACACATGTGGATAAGAAGTTGAGGGTCATGACCTTCGTATCGATACCACTTTCGGCAAATGTTCATTTTCGGTTTAAAATAGATCGGGTGGGTCATTTGGGGGCATTTCTGTATTTTTTAGGGTTTGGGATGTTCTAAAATGTGTCCTCATCTCTTATTGGATGTGTGGATGCGATGTTGAGGGTCGTGACCTTAGAATTGGTACCTATTTTGACATGTGTTCATTTTCGATTTAAACCTGACCGGGTGGATCATTTGGAGTTATTTGGGGGCATTTCTGTAGTTTTTTGAGTTTTGAACCTTCTAAAAAGTGTCCTCATCTCTTCTTAGAGGTGTGGACGTGATGCCAAGGTTCGTAACTTTCGAATCGTTACCTATTTCGACTTATGTTCATTTGCGATTTAAACTAGACTGGGCGGGTCGTTTGGGGCCATTTCTGTACTTTTTTGGGTTTGGGATTTTCTAATAACTGTCCTTATCTCTTATTAGACGTGTAGAAGCGATGTTGAGAGTCGTGACCTTGGAATCGATACCTATTTCGACATATGTTCATTTTCTGTTTAAACAAGACCGAGTGGGTCGTTTGGGGGTTTTTTGGGGGCATTTTTGTGCTTTTTTGGGTTTGGGATGTTCTAAAATGTGTCCTTATCTCTTATTACACGTGTGGATATGAAGTTGAGGGTCGTGACATTCGTATCGATACCAATTTAGACAAATGTTAATTTTTAGTTTAAACCAGACCGGGTGGGTCGTTTGGGGTTATTTGGGAGCATTTCTGTACTTTTTTGGGTTTGGGATGTTTTTTTTTTTTCTATTCTCTTCTTCTCCCCAACCTTGAACTTTGGACCTATGGCTACACAAATACAGCATCAACCAGTGAGGCTACCAAGAGGCTGGTTAGGGTTTGGGATGTTTTATAATGTGTCCTCATCTCTTATTAGATGTGTAGATACGATGTTGAGGGTCGTGACCTTCGAATTGATACCTATTTTGACAAATGTTCATTTTCGGTTTAAACCAGACCGGGTGGGTCGTTTAGGGTTATTTGGGAGCATTTCTAAACTTTTTTGGGTTTGGGATGTTCTAAAATATGTCCTCATCTCTTATTAGATGTGTAGATGCGATGTTGAGGGTCGTGACCTTCGAATTGATAGCTATTTCGGCAAATGTTCATTTTCGATTTAAACCAAACTGGGTGGGTCGTTTGGCATTATTTGGGGGCATTTCTGTACTTTTTTAGGTTTTGGATGTTCTTAAAAATGTTCTTATCTCTTATTAGATATGTGGATGCGTTTTTAAGGGTCGTGACCTTCAAATCGATACCTATTTCGACATTTATTTTTTTTCGATTTAAACCAAACTGGGTGGGTCGTTTGGGGTTATTTTGCGGGATTTCTGTTCTTTTTTGGTTTTGGGATGTTCTAAAAAGTGTCCTTATCTCTTATTAGACGTGCGGATGTGATGTTGAGGGTCATGACCTTTGAATCGATACTTATTTCGACATATGTTCATTTTCGGTTTAAACCAAACCGTGTGGGTCATTTGGCGATATTTGGGGGCATTTCTATACTTTTTTGGGTTTCGGATGTTCTAAAAAATGTCCTTATCTCTTATTAGACGTGTGGATGCAATGTAAGGGTCGTGACCTTCAAATCGATACCTGTTTTGACATTTGTTCATTTTCGGTTTAAACCAAATAGGGTGGGTCGTTTGGGGGTTATTTGGGGGCATTTCTGTACTTTTTTGGGTTTCGGATGTTCTAAAAAGTGTCCTTATCTCTTATTTGACGTGCGGATGCGATGTTGAGGGTCGTGACCTTCGAATCGATACTTATTTCGACATATGTTTATTTTCGGTTTAAACCAAACCAGGTGGGTCATTTGGCATTATTTGGGGGCATTTCTGTACTTTTTGGGGTTTCGGAGTTCTAGAAAATGTCCTTATCTCTTATTAGATGTGTGGATGCATTGTTAAGGGTTAAGACCTTCGAATCAATACCTATTTCAACATTTGTTCATTTTCGTTCTGAACTAAACTGGGTAGGTCTTTTGGGGTTATTTGGGGGTATTTTTGTACTTTTTTGGGTTTGGGATCTTCTAAAATGTGTCCTTATCTCTTATTACATGTGTGGATATGAAGTTGAGGGTCGTGACTTTCGTAGCGATACCTATTTTGGCATATGTTCATTTTTGGTTTGAACGAGACTGGGTGGGTGGTTTGGTGTTATTTTGGGGCGTTCCTGTACTTTTTTGGGTTTTGGATGTTCTAAAATGTGTCCCTATCTCTCATAAGACGTGTGGATGCGATGTTGAGGGTTGTGACCTTCGAATTGATACCTATTTCGACATATGTTCATTTTCGGTGTAAACCAGACCGGGTGGGTCGTTTGGGGTTATTTGGGGATATTTCTATAGTTTTTTGGGTGTTGGACGTTCCAAAAAGTGTCATTATCTCTTCTTAGAGGTGTGGATGCGATGTCGAGGGTCGTATCCTTCGAATCGATACCTATTACGACTTATGTTCATTTGCGGTTTAAACCAGACCGGGTGGGTAGTTTGGGTTGATTGGGGGCATTTCTGTACTTTTTTGGGTTTGGGATATTCTAAAAAGTGTCCTCAATCTCTTATTAGACGTGTGGATGCAATGTTGAGGGTCGTGACCTTGGAATCGATACCTATTTTGACATATGTTCATTTTCGGTTTAAACAAGATCGAGTGGATCGTTTAGGGTTATTTGGGGGCATTTCTGTACTTTTTTGGGTTTGGGATGTTCTAAAATTTGTCCTTATCTCTTATTATACATGTGGATATGAAGTTGAGGGTCGTGACCTTCGTATCGATACCAATTTAGATAAATGTATATTTTCGGTTTAAACCAGACCGGGTGGGTCGTTTGGGGTTATTTGGGGGCATTTCTATACTTTTTTGGGCTTGGGATGTTCTAAAATGTGTCATTATCTCTTATTACAGGTGTGGCTATGAAGTTCAGGGCCATGACCTTCGTATCGATATAAATTTCGATGAATGTTCATTTTCGGTTTAAACCAGATCTGGTGGGTCGTTTGGGGTTATTTGGGGGCATTTCTGTACTTTTTTGGGTTTGGGATGTTCTAAAAAGTGTCATTATCTCTTATTAGAAGTGTAGATTCGATGTTGAGGGTCGTGACCTTCGAATCGATACCTATTTTGACATATGTTCATTTTTCAGTTTAAACCAAACTGGGTGGGTCCTTTGGCGTTATTTGGGGGCATTTCTATACTTTTTTGGGTTTCGGATGTTCTAAAAATGTCCTTATCTCTTATTAGACGTGTGGCTGCGTTTTTAAGGGTTGTGACCTTCGAATCGATACCTATTTCAACATATGTTCCTTTTCAGTTTGAACAAGATCGGGTGGGTCGTTTAAGATTATTTGGGGGCATTTTTGTACTTTTTTGGGTTTTGTATGTTCTAAAATGTGTCCTTATCTTTTTTTAGATGTGTAGATGCGATGTTGAGGGTCGTGACTTTCGAATTGATAGCTATTTCGATAAATTTTTGTTTTCGGTTTAAACCAGATCGGGTGGGTCGTTTGGGGTTATTTGGGAGCATTTCTGAAACTTTTTGGGTTTGGGATGTTCTAAAATGTGTCCTTATCTCTTATTAGATGTATAGATTCGATGTTGAGGGTCGTGAGCTTCGAATTGATAGCTATTTCAACAAATGTTCATTTTCGGTTTAAACCAAATCGGGCGGGTCGTTTGGCGTTATTTGGGGGTATTTCTGTACTTTTTTGGGTTTCGGATGTTATAAAAAATGTCCTTATCTCTTATTAGATGTGGAGATGCGTTGTTAAGGGTCGTGACCTTTGAATCGATACCTATTTTGATATTTGTTCATTTTCGGTTTAAACCAAACCGGGTGGGTCGTTTGGGGTTATTTTGGGGTATTTCTATTGTTTTTTGGTTTTGGGATGTTTTAAAAAGTGTCCCTTTTTTTTTTTTTTTTTTTTTTTTTTTCGATAAGTAATTTGTGAATGTATAGAAGAAGAAAAGAAAGATACAAGCGAAGGGAACCTACTGACACCCCTTAGACAGACCTAAGGAGGAGAAAGAGGCCCCACACCTCCGAGGACTAACCCCTCGGATATTCAAGGAGAACCACCCAAACCCAATTATGGAGGCCTAAACTGGGCCTTACCAACAGAATCATCATGAATCAGCCGCATTAGGTCCTCATGAAACTCTTGAGGATACATAATAGTTTCCCCATCCCCACTATTTATGGAAGCAATAAAGTCCACCGGTTGGTTCAGTTCTCTCCAAACATGCCTCATTTCATAGCGAGCCAACTGGTCCAACCTAGAGATGATCTGGTACTTCAAAGCATAAACATTCCAGGGGCAGCCAATCACATCTGTAACAATCTCCACGGCCAACTTCGAGTTAGATCTGATAGAAATATAATGGAGGTTCCTCTCTAAGCACAAAACCACTCCTCTGTGGATAGCTATCAATTCCATGCTAAGAACCGAAGCTTCCGACCCTTTACCAACATAGGCCAGAATCGGATCTCCTAAGGAATCACGAATGAGACCCCCATAAGCAGCTCTATCTCCGTTCAAGGACCCATCACAATGGAGAGAAATCAATTGAGCAGGGGGCTTTGGCCAGAAACAGATTTTGGGAGCCGAATTGGCCCACTGCACTTGGACCCCCCACTTGTCAACCAAAAATTGATTCCTAGGAGTATGGGCAGCCAATAACGGACATTGAGAACCTTTAGTGGAAACATCAAATTTGATGTCTTGACGGATCTTATCATAAGACCTTGACTGATTACTAAAGAGCCGTTGATTCCTCTCCCACCAAACATAATAAACCGTGGCACAAAAAGCAAGCTTGGGAATAAAATCCATCTTATCTTTAGCACAAACCACATGAGAAAGCCAATTGACCACATCAGTCAGGGCAGCAGGTCCTTTGCCATTGAGAGAACACATAGAGCTAACCCTATCCCAAATGGTATTAGAAAAGGGACAGGCAAAGAAGAGATGGGCATGGCTCTCCAAACCTCCCCAACACAGGACGCAATTCTGTCCTATAGCAATATTCCTTCTAATGAGTTGGTCTTTAGTTGGCAACCCTCCCATCAGGCACCTCCAGGTAGTACAAGAGTGCCTAGGAAAAAAACCAGGAAACCAAACAAGCTTATTCCAATCCACCTTTGTTGCACTACTTCTAATAAGATCCCAAGCCGACTTGGTAGAAAAGAGACCATTAGAAGTTTCCTTCCAAATAATAAGATCCTCCTCACCACTCACAATAGGAATACTAGGGAGATCCCTTGAAATAGTTATCAGATCAAAAGAACCCTGAGGGGGCAGATGCCAATGGCCATCCCTAATAAAGTCCGAAACCAAGGCAAGCCGGTGAGAACCGGCATCATAATGGATCCGATCTCCATATCTTTTAATCAAAACCCCTTTGGGATGCCAATTATCCAACCAAAGTCTAGTAGCTTGGCCATTCCCAAAAATATGATGGATATGTGGCTCAACCTGATCTCTAAATTTGAGGACTTTTCGCCAAACCCAAGAGCAATTTTGGGGGATCTTTGCAGTCCAAATAGAATCTTTCTTTAGGTAGCGGGTATTGATCCACCTAACCCAAAGACTGTCTTTCTCTGCAAAGGATAAGAGCCGAGCTTTCCAACCATGAAGCCTGCTCCTCACTCGATCCAAAATGGAAGAACAATCTGCAAAAGCCAGCTTTCGAGCAATGAGAGGAACAAAGTTTGTTAATTTCAAAAGTTGCAGTCTGGCCGTGTGGGTGGGGCCCCCTAAAATAATAGAGGACTTAGCTCTGTTGAGTTTCAACCCAGAGTAGGTATGAAAATCATCCAAGGCCCCCAGGCAGGCCAAAACAGAATCCGTGGTGGCCTTCACGAAGATCATCAAGTCGTCGGCAAAGATAAGGTGGGAAAGGTGGGAACACTTACACCTGGGAAGGAGGTTAATGCTGCCCTCCACCTCCAACTTCCTCATCAATGCTGAAAACCCCTCCATGGCAATAGTGAACAAATATGGAGAAATAGGGTCCCCCTGCCGTATTCCCCTACCCCCTTTGAAAAAACCAGTAGGACTTCCATTCAATAGGATGGAGAAACAAGGAGTATCAACACAAGCCTTCACCCAACCAATAAACTTCTGTGGGAAACCCATTCTGTCCATTAAATCAAACAAGAACTTCCTACTAAGGGAGTCATACGCTTTATGAAGGTCAATCTTCAGCACTGCTGTTGGGCTAGATCCTTTCTGCTCTATACCTCGAACCACATCATGACAGACAAGGATGTTGTCCACAATAGACCTCCCCTTGATAAAAGCTGACTGGGAATCACTTACCACCTGCCCAATTACTCCTTGTAATCTAGTAGATAAGATTTTTGTAATGATCTTATAAAAAAGATTGCAAAGAGCTATGGGCCTATATCTAGCAAAAGAAGAGACATCTCCCATCTTAGGAATCAAGCTAATAAAAGTAGCATTAATCGAACTTGGAAGGCGAGACTTCAAAAAGAACCATTTCACTACCAAAGTCAAATCCTCACCAACTACTTCCCAAGAATGCTTGAAGAAAGTAGCCCCAAACCCATCCGGTCCTGGAGCTTTGGAATTTTTCATAGCAAACACAACCTCCATAATCTCCTTATTGGACACCCTCCCAATAAGACCTTCTTGTTGGGCATGGGATAAGCCGTATTGCAAGGGAACCGTGCTAGGAAAAAAACCACCATCCACCGAATCAGTCCCAAATAATTTCTTATAGAAAGGGATAGCTTCATCTTTAATTTGGTTGGAATCCTTAACCATGTCACCTCCTTCCCCTTGAATTTCCAAAATATGCTTCCTATTCTGCCTGCAGATCATGGACTTGTGAAAGAAGCTATTATTCCCATCCCCCAGCTGAATATGCTTCACCCTTGATTTCTCCCTCAAGAATTTTTCTTCAATGGCCAAAGCTTCCCATAACTTCACCTTAGCTTGAGACTCCAAAAGAACCAGATTCTGGTTATCAGGGTGATCACCAAGATTGCATTGAATTTGGAACAAATCAGCCTCTGCAGCCTTCACCGCAATGAAAACATCTCCAATGCACTCTTTATTCCATTTTTTCAGTTCCTTTTTAACATTCCTTAACCGGGCAGCAAACCTCATGATAGGATTGAGAGCCATACTAACTGGCTGCTCCAAGCCCTCCCGAACCATCTCATCAAAACGTAAAAGGTTTAGGTCCGAAATTAGCCTCATCTAACACAGCCAGCACTACTAGAGAGTGGTTAGAGAGACCCGGAGGGTAAAAAGTAGCCTCTGAAGATCTGAAAAAATCCACCCAAGCCAAGTTGACCAACACTCTATCAAGCTTACAGCAGATCCTAGCATCGCCACTTTGTCTGTTATTCCATGTCAGAGCTTCCCCTTTCCACTTTAAATCAATCAACCCAGAGTCATCAATAAAATTATTGAAATCATCAATAGCCTCCAACCGAACAGGTTCCCCACCAAATTTCTCATTTTGATGCCGAGTAACATTGAAGTCCCCTAAAACAGTCCAAGGGGTAGTAACAGCACCAGCAATACTCCCCACATCCTCCCACAAATCCTTCCGGCTTGCCATAGTATTTAGAGCATACACTATAGTGCGCAGAAAAGAGTTTGAGGTACCCACAACCAACACCTTAACATGAATAAACTGCTTAGATTTTCGAATTTCTTCAACATTAAAGAAATTAGGATCCCAACCCAACCAAATCCGAACAGGATTATCAATCTCCCCATTACGCACATATTTCCAATCTGAAATAAAATTATCAAAAATGGCAGTACAGTTCTCCAACCTAACTTTAGTTTCCAAGAGACAAACCAATTTAGCTTGATGGTCTTTGCGCACCTTCTTAATCCCCAGCTATTTTGTTGAGGCATTCATGCCTCTTACATTCCAAACTAAACACTTCATTTAGCAACCAGGTTAAAGCCATCAACTCCACCCATACTAGGTCCATCTCCCTTAACCTCACTAGAGTCTTTCGGGTTTACAAGAACCCGTTGGGCCTGGAACTTAGACCCCCTCCCCATGGTTCGGCCTAGAATAGAATAAGAAATAGAACCAGATTGACCCATACCTTTTCCAGAAAGCCCTTGAATTGATCGAATGTCCGCAGCTTGCTTCTTTAATCTTTCCATATTGGCCGAGGGCTTAGCTGGAATTATCCCCTTCTCCTTTGATCTCAACAGATCTTCAACTCTTTTATCACCTTGCATAGGCGCCCCAGCAGCACCCACCAACGGATTTGGATCAATCATCTTCAAAGATTCCAAAGCTGCCACCTCACCATCCCTATTTAAAGAATTAATTTCAGTTGCCTTTCCATCCATAGGTGAAGCACTAGGATCACTTTCCACCAAAACAGATTTTGAATTTTGAGTCAAGAAGGGGCAGCTATCCACATTAGGGATAATAGCTACAGGTTGGGGGGTGAAACTTATTTCCTCCAAATCTGCCCCAATTATTTCTCCTTCTTCCATGCACCGCACGCTAGGGGTCTCAGCTTCCTTAATTGTGTAGTCACTAACATTATTCTCTCTCTCCATAATTACTCCATCACCTTCTCTCCACCCTCAACTATTCTTTTCTTCATGGCCAACGCATAGGCTTTAGTAGGAGAAGACCCAGCTGTCTCTTTCATGACATTTGAATTTTCCAGATTTTCCACACCAACCCTCTTCTCCCCATCTTTCTTATTTAATGAATCCCTTGACTCTTGCTCATCATCCAGCCCATCTCCTAATATATTGCAAGAATCAGCATCCAACATCAGCTCCTTTGGATCATATGCAACCTCTTCCGTTAGATCTTCCAACAATGCAAAAGCATTAATATGGACAACTTCCCTCCCCTTGTCAATAGCAATATCTCCTCTACCCTTGTCTTTTCCTGCAAATAAGGGATCTGCCTTCACTAGAGTATCTTCTCTATCATCGGATCCAGCAAGGGCAATCGGCTGCTTAGAAGCTACATCATCACTAACCTCCTGCCCATCAGCACCACCACCAGCCAATGCTCCTTCAACAGTCTCCGAAGTTCCTTTCACCCGCCACTCTCTTCTCGGCCGAGAGGATTTCTGAGTTTGACCATTATTCCCAATCTTGCAAGAATCCAAGAGGTGACCAAACACAATACAGTGTTTGCATCGAGGGGGTTTCCACTCATAAACCACCTTTTGATTAAATGCGAGTCCATCTTCTCCATAAACCGGAACAGCCAAAGGAAGCTCCTTATCAGCAGACACTTCCACACACAAGCGGGCAACTTGTCATTTTATCCGCCACAATAGGCTTGCCAATAACACTCCCGATAGGACTGAGAGCTTCAGAAGACCAGAAATGAAAGGGGAGATTGGGTAACGAGACCCATACCGGGACAGAGCATAAATTCACCCTTTCTAAGGATGCATCTGGACTCCAAGGGCGCAAGATCATTGGTTTTCTTTGAACATACCACGGCCCTCCTTCAAGAACTTTAACTTTGTCATCTTCAAGATTAAAGCGGAAAATAAAAATTCCACTCTCTAATAAATTAACATCAACATGACCTGCAATCTTCCACTGTTTCAATAAAACATCCCTTGCAAAGGTAAAGCTTGGCCTGCCACCAATGAAGTGCCCCATAAGGGTGTTCTTCCACCGTTCAAGTCCCTTGCTGACCATTGCCTCCGGGCATTTCGTAGCCAAAACCCCATCAATCAACTCTGGTTTCACATAGGACAGCTTGAGACCATCACCATAAGTCAAAGAAGAGGAAGAAAAAAGAGCAGACCAAGGAACACCAGCCTTCCCCTTCCTCGAATCTCTAACACCATTCTCAGAATCTTCATTATGCTGAGTATTACCATCTTTCCTAGCCCCTTCCAGGGCAGCAGCCTGAATCGGTTCTTCAACCTGCATCAAACCATCTCCAATATTCTCACCATGCACCACCGGAGAACCATCCCCCACCAAACCACCAAGGGCAGGCCACACCTCCTTCCCCGAGCCACCAAGAGCAGCACCACCTTCCCCCAAGCTGATATTCCCCCCACCTTCCCTTCCTCCCTAATTGAGAAGAAGGGGAGGACCATTAGCCGAAGCTAATGGCCTGCCTGGCCATTACCAAGAGCAAACCAAAACACTCCCTCCCAAATCACCAAGAGCAAACCAAAACACTCCACCTTCGAACCGATCTCTAAAAAGTGTCCTTATCTCTTATTAGACGTGCAGATGCGATGTTGAGGGTCGTGACCTTCGAATTGATACTTATTTTGACATATGTTCATTTTCGGTTTAAACCAAACCGGGTGGGTCGTTTGGCGTTATTTGGGGGCATTTCTATACTTTTTTGGGTTTCAGATGTTCTAAAAACTGTCCTTATCTCTTATTAGACTTGTGGATGCAATGTTAAGGGTCGTGACCTTCAAATCGATACCTGTTTCGACATTTATTCGTTTTCAGTTTAAACCAAACTGGGTGGGTCGTTTTGGGGTTATTTGGGGGCATTTTTGTACTTTTTTGGGTTTGAGATGTTCTAAAAAGTGTCCTTATCTCTTATTAGACGTGCGAATGCAATGTTGAGGGTCATGACCTTCGAATTGATACTTATTTCGACATATGTTCATTTTCGGTTTAAACCAAATCGGGTGGGTCATTTGGCATTATTTGGGGGCATTTCTGTACTTTTTTGGGTTTTGGATATTCTAAAAAATGCCTTTATCTCTTATTAGACATGTGGATGCACTGTTAAGGGTCATGACCTTCGAATCGATACCTATTTCGACATTTGTTCATTTTTGGTTTGAACTAAATCGGGTGTGTCATTTGGGGTTATTTGGGGGTATTTCTGTACTTTTTTGGGTTTGGGATGTTCTAAAATGTTTCCTTATCTCTTATTACATGTGTGGATATGAAGTTGAGGGTCGTGACGTTCGAAGCGATACCTATTTCGACATATGTTTATTTTTTGTTCCAACGAGACTGGGTGGGTGGTTTGGGGTTATTTGGGGGCGTTCCTATACTTTTTTGGGTTTGGGATGTTCTAAAAAGTGTCCCTATCTCTCATAATACGTGTGGATGCAAATTTGAGGGTTGTGACGTTCGAATTGATACCTATTTTGACATATGTTTATTTTCGGTTTAAACAGGACCGGGTGGATCTTTTAGGGTTATTTGGGGGCATATCTGTAGTTTTTTGGGTTTTGGACGTTCTAAAATGTGTCCTCATCTCTTCTTAGAGGTGTGGATGCGATGTCGAGGGTCGTAACCTTCGAATCGATACCTATTTCGACTTATGTTCATTTGCGGTTTAAACTAGACTAGGTGGGTCGTTTGGGGTTGTTTGGGGCCATTTTGTACTTTTCTAGGTTTGGAATTTTCTAAAAAGTGTCCTTATCTCTTATTAGACATGTAGATGCGATGTTGAGAGTCGTGACCTTGGAATCGATACCTATTTTGACATATGTTCATTTTCTGTTTAAACAAGACCGAGTGGGTCGTTTGGGGTTATTTGGGGGCATTTCTGTGCTTTTTTGGGTTTGGGATGTTCTAAAATGTGTCCTTATCTCTTATTACACGTGTGGATATGAAGTTGATGGTCGTGACCTTCGTATCGATACCAATTTAGACAAATGTTTATTTTTGGTTTAAACCAGACCGGGTGGGTCGTTTGGGGTTATTTGGGAGCATTTCTGAACTTTTTTGGGTTTGGGATGTTCTATAATGTGTCATCATCTCTTATTAGATGTGTAGATGCGATGTTGAGGGTCGTGACCTTCGAATTGATACCTATTTCGACAAATATTCATTTTTGATTTAAACCAGACCGGGTGGGTCATTTGGGGTTATTTGGGAGCATTTCTGAACTTTTTTGGGTTTGGGATGTTCTAAAATGTGTCCTCATCTTTTATTAGATGTGTAGATGTGATGTTGAGGGTCGTGACCTTCGAATTGATAGCTATTTCGGCAAATGTTCATTTTCGGTTTAAACCAAACCGGGTGGGTTGTTTGGCGTTATTTGGGGGCATTTCTGTACTTTTTTGGGTTTCGGATGTTCTAAAAAATATCCTTATCTCTTATTAGACGTGTGGATGCGTTGTTAAGGGTCGTGACCTTCAAATCGATACCTATTTTGACATATGTTCATTTTCGGTTTAAACCAAACCGGGTGGGTTGTTTGGCGTTATTTGGGGGCATTTCTATACTTTTTTGGGTTTTGGATGTTCTAAAAAATGTCCTTATCTCTTATTAGACGTGTGGATGCAATGTTAAGGGTCGTGACCTTCAAATCGATACCTGTTTCGACATTTGTTCATTTTCCGTTTAAACCAAACTGGGTGGGTCATTTTGGGGTTATTTGGGGGCATTTCTGTACTTTTTTGGGTTTGGGATGTTCTAAAAAGTGTCCTTATCTCTTATTAGATGTGCGGATGCGATGTTGAGGGTCATGACCTTCAAATTGATACTTATTTCGACATATGTTCTTTTTTTATTTAAACCAAATCGGGTGGGTCATTTGGCATTATTTGGGGGCATTTCTGTACTTTTTTGGGTTTCGGAGTTCTAAAAAATGTCCTTATCTCTTATTAGACGTGTGGATGCATTGTTAAGGGTCATGACGTTCGAATCAATACCTATTTTGACATTTGTTCATTTTCGGTCTGAACTAAACCGGGTGGGTCATTTGGGGTTATTTGGGGGTATTTCTGTACTTTTTTGGGTTTGGGATCTTCTAAAATGTGTCTTTATCTCTTATTACATGTGTGGATATGATGTTGAGGGTCGTGACCTTCGAATCGATACTTATTTCGACATATTTTCATTTTCGGTTTAAACCAAACCGGGTGGATCGTTTGGCATAATTTGGGGGCATTTCTGTACTTTTTTGGGTTTTGGATGTTCTAAAAAATGTCCTTATCTCTTATTAGACGTGTGGATGCATTGTTAAGGGTCGTGACCTTCAAGTCAATGCCTATTTTGTTATTTGTTCATTTTCGGTTTAAACCAAACCGGGTGGATCAATTGTGATTATTCGGTGGTATTTCTGTACTTTTTTGGGTTTGGGACGTTCTAAAATGTGTCCTTATCTCTTATTACACGTGTGGATATGAAGTTGAGGGTCATGACCTTCGAAGCGATACCTATTTTGGCATATTTCATTTTCAGTTCGAACGAGACTGGGTGGGTGGTTTGGGGTTATTTGGGGGCTTTCCTATAATTCTTTGTGTTTGGGATGTTCTAAAAAGTGTCCCTATCTTTTACAAGACGTGTGGATGCGATGTTGAGGGTCGTGACCTTAGAATTGATACCTATTTCGACATATGTTCATTTTCGATTTAAACCAGACCGGGTGGGTTATTTGGAGTTATTTGGGGGCATTTCTGTAGTTTTTTGGGTTTTGGACGTTCTAAAAAGTGTCCTTATCTCTTCTTAGACGTGTGGACGCGATGTCAAGGGTCGTAACCTTCGAATCGATACCTATTTTGACTTATGTTAATTTACGGTTTTTACCAGACGGGGTGGGTCATTTGGGGTAGTTTGGGGCCATTTCTGTACGTTTTTGGGTTTGGGATGTTCTAAAAAGTGTCCTTATCTCTTATTAGACGTGTGGATATGAAGTTGAGGGTCATGACCTTCGTATCGATACAAATTTGGATAAATGTTCATTTTTGGTTTAAACCAGACTGGGTTGGTCGTTTGGGGTTATTTGGGGGTATTTCTATACTTTTTTGGGTTGGAATACTCTAAAAAGTGTCATTATCAATTATTAGACGTGTGGATACGATGTTGAGGGTCGTGACCTTCGAATCAATACCTATTTCGACATATGTTCATTTTCGGTTTAAACCAATCCGGGAGGGTCGTTTGGCGTTATTTGGGGGCATTTCTATACCTTTTTGGGTTTCGGATGTTCTAAAAAATGTCCTTATCTCCTATAAAACGTGTGGTTGCGTTGTTAAGGGTTGTGACCTTCGAATCGATACCTATTTCGACATATGTTTGTTTTCGATTTAAACAAGACCGGGTGGGTCGTTTGGGATTATTTGGGGGCATTTCTATACTTTTTTGAGTTTTATATGTTCTAAAATGTGTCCTTATCTCTTATTACACGTGTGGATAAGAAGTTGGGGGTCGTGACCTTCGTATCGATACCAATTTTGGCAAATGTTCATTTTTGGTTTAAACTAGACCAGGTGGGTCGTTTGGGGTTATTTGGGGGCATTTCTGTAGTTTTTTGGGTTTTGGATGTTCTAAAAAGTGTCCTGATCTCTTCTTAGACGTGTGGACGCGATGTCCAGGGTCGTAACCTTCGAATCAATACCTATTTCGACATATGTTCCTTTTCGGTTTAAACCAATCCGGGGGGGTCATTTGGCGTTATTTGGGGGCATTTCGTTTTTGGGTTTTGGATGTTCTAAAAAATGTCCTTATCTCCTATAAGACGTGTGGTTGCGTTGTTAAGGGTTGTGACCTTCGAATCGATACCTATTTCGACATATGTTTGTTTTCGGTTTAAACAAGACTGGGTAGGTCGCTTGGGCTTATTTGGGGTCATATCTATACTTTTTTGAGTTTTGTATGTTCTAAAATGTGTCCTTATCTCTTTTTACATGTGTGGATTAGAAGTTGAGGGTCGTGACCTTCGTATCGATACCAATTTTGGCAAATGTTCATTTTCGGTTTAAACTAGACCAGGTGGGTCGTTTGGGGTTATTTGGGGGCATTTCTGTACTTTTTTGGGTTTGCGATGTTCTAAAATGTGTCCTCACCTCTTATTTGATGTGTGAATACGATGTTGAGGGTCATGACCTTCGAATTGATACCTATTTCGACATGTGCTCATTTTTTGTTTAAACTAGACCGGGTGGGTTGTTTGTGGTTATTTGGGGGCATTTCTGTAGTTTTTTGGGTTTTGGACATTCTAAAAAGTGTCCTTATCTCTTCTTAGACGTGTGGACGCGATGTCCAGGGTCGTAACCTTCGAATCGATACCTATTTTGACTTATGTTCATTTGCGATTTAAACTAGATCGGGTGGATCGTTTGTTGTTGTCTGGGGCCATTTCTCTACTTTTTGGGTTTGGGATGTTCTAAAAAGTGTCCTTATCTCTTATTAGACGTGTAGATGCGATGTTGAGAGTCGTGACCTTGGAATCAATACCTATTTTGACATATGTTCATTTTCGGCTTAAACAAGACCGAGTGGGTCGTTTGGGGTTATTTGGGGGCATTTTTGTACTTTTTTGTGTTTGGGATGTTCTAAAATATGTCATTATCTCTTATTACACGTGTGGATATGAAGTTGAGGGTCATGACCTTCGTATCGATACCAATTTAGAAAAATATTCATTTTCTATGTAAGCCAGATTGGGTGTGTTGTTTGGGGTCATATGGGGGTATTTCTGTACTTTTTTGGGTTTGGGATGTTCTAAAAAGTGTCCTAATCTCTTACTAGAAGAGTGGATGCGATGTTGAGGGTCGTGACCTTCGAATCAATATCTATTTCGACATATGTTAACTTTCGGTTTAAACCAAACCGGGTGGGTCGTTTAGGGTTATTTAGGGGCATTTCTGTACTTTTTTTGTTTGGGATGTTCTAAAAATTGTCCTTATCTCTTATTAGACGTGTGGATGCGTGGTTGAGGGTCGAGACCTTCAGAACGATACCTATTTCGACATATGTTTATTTTCTGTTTATACCACACCAGGTGGGTCGTTTGGGGTTATTCTAGGGCATTTCTGTAATTCTTTGGGTTTGGGATGTTCTAAAATGTGTCCTTATCTCTTGTTACACGTGTGGATATGAAGTTGAGGGTCGTGACCATCGTATCGATACAAATTTAGATAAATGTTCATTTTTGGTTTAAACCAGACCGGGTTGGTTGTTTGGGGTTATTTGGGGGCATTTCTGTACTTTTTTGGGTTTAGGATGTTGTAAAATTTGTCCACATCTCTTATTAGATGTGTAGATGCGATCTTGAGGGTCGTGGCCTTCGAATTGATACCTATTTTGACAAATGTTCATTTTCGATTTAAACCAGACCGGGTGGGTCGTTTGGGGTTATTGTGGGCATCTCTATACTTTTTTGGGTTTGAGATGTTCTAAAAAGTGTCCTTATCTATTGTTAGACGTGTGGACGATGTCAAGGGTCATAACCTTTGAATCGATACCTATTTTGACTTATGTTCATTTTCGGTTTAAACCATACAAGGTGGGTCGTTTGGGGTTGTTTGGGGGCATTTCTGTACTTTTTTGGGTTTGAGATGTTCTAAAAATTCTCCTTATCTATTATTAGACATGTGGATGCGATGTTGCGGGTTGTGACCTTGGAACTGATACATATTTCGACATATGTTCATTTTCGATTTAAACAAGACCGAGTGGGTCTTTTGGGGTTATTTTGGGGTATTTCTGTACTTTTTTGGGTTTGGGATGTTAAAAAATGTGTCCTTATCTCTTATTACACGTGTAGATATGAAGTTGAGGGTCGTGACCTTCGTATCCATACCAATTTAGATTAATGTTCATTTTCGGTTTAAACCAGATAGGGTGGGTCGTTGGGGTTATTTGGGAGCATTTTTGAACTTTTTTGGGTTTGGGATGTTCTAAAATGTGTCCTCATCTCTTATAAGATGTGTAGATGCGATGTTGAGGGTCGTGACCTTTGAAGCGATACCCATTTCGACAAATGTTTATATTCGGTTTAAACCAGACCGGGTGGGTCGTTTGGGGTTATTTGGGGGCATCTCTATACTTTTTTGGGTTTGAGATGTTCTAAAAAGTGTCCTTATCATCTAATAGACGTGTGGATGCGATGTTGAGGGTCGTGACCTTCAAATCAATACTTATTTCGACATATTTTCATTTTTGGTTTAAACTAAACAAGGTGGGTCGTTTGGCGTTATTTGGGGGCATTTCTATACTTTTTTGGGTTTCGGATGTTCTAAAAAATGTCCTTATCTCTTATTAGACGTGTGGATGCATTGTTAAGGGTCGTGACCTTCAAATCGATACCTATTTCGACATTTGTTCATTTTTGGTTTAAACAAACCGTGTGGGTCGTTTGGGATTATTTGGGGGTATTTCTGTACTTTTTTGGATTTGGGATGTTCTAAAATGTCTCCTTATCTCTTATTACACGAGTGGATATGAAATTGAGGGTCATGACCTTCAAAGCGATACTTATTTCGGCATATGTTCATTTTCCATTCGAACGAGACCGGGTTGGTGGTTTTGGGTTATTTGGGAGCGTCCTTGTACATTTTGGGTTTGGGATGTTCTAAAAAGTGTCCCTCTCTCTTATTAGACGTGTGGATGTGATGTTGAGGGTCGTGACCCTCGAATTGATACCTATTCAACATATGTTCATTTTCTGTTTAAACTAGACCGGGTGGGTCGTTTGGGGTTATTTGGGGGCATTTCTATAGTTTTTTGGGTTTTGGACGTTCTAAAAAGTGTCCTTATCTCTTCTTAGACGTGTGGATGCGATGTCGAGGGCTGTAACCTTCGAATCGATACCTATTTCGACTTATGTTCATTTACAGTTTAAACCAGACCGGGTGGGTCGTTCGGGGTTGATTGGGGGCATTTCAGTACTTTTTTTGGGTTTGGGATGTTCTAAATATTGTCCTTATCTCTTATTATACGTGTGGATGCGATGTTGAGGCTCGTGACATTGGAATCAATACCTATTTTCACATATGTTCATTTTCGATTTAAACAAGACCGAGTGGGTCGTTTGGGTTTATTCGGGGGTATTTCTGTACTTTTTTGGACTTGGGATGTTCTAAAATTAATCCTTATCTCTTATTACACGTGTGAATATGAAGTTGAGGGTCATGACGTATGTATCGATACCAATTTGGACAAATGTTCATTTTCATTTAAACCAGATCGGGTGGGTCGTTTGGGGTTATTTGGGAGCATTTCTATACTTTTTTGGGTTTGTGAGGCTCTAAAAAGTGTCATTATCTCTTATTAGATGTGTGGATGCGATGTTGAGGGTCGTGACCTTCGAATAGATACCTATTTCGACATATGTTCATTCTCGGTTTAAAGCAAATCGGGTTGGTCGTTTGGGCTTATTTGGGGGCATTTCTATACTTTTTTGGGTTTGGGTTGTTCTAAAAAGTGTCCTTATCTCTTATTACACGTGCAGATGCGATGTTGGGGGTCGTGACCTTCGAATCGATACTTATCTCATCATATGTTCATTTTCAGTTTAAACCAAACTGGGTGGGTCGTTTGGCGTTATTTGTGGGCATTTCTGTACTTTTTTGGGTTTTGGATGTTCTAAAAACATCCTTATCTCTTATTAGACAAGTGGATGCAATGTTAAGGATCGTGACATTCAAATCGATACCTATTTCGACACTTGTTCGTTTTCGGTTTAAACCAAATCGGGTGGGTCGTTTGGGATTATTTGGGGGTATTCCTGTACTTTTTTGGGTTTGGGTTGTTCTAAAATGTGTCCTTATCTCTTAGTACACGTGTGGATATGAAGTTGAGGGTCATGACCATCGAAGCGATACCTGTTTTGACATATGTTCATTTTTGGTTTAAACCAGACCGGGTGGGTCGTGTGGGGTTATTTGGGGGCATTTCTGTAGTTTTTTGGGTTTTGGACGTTCTAAAAAGTGTCCTTATCTCTTATTACACGTGTGGATACGAAGTTGAGGGTCTTGACCTTCGTATCGATACCAATTTCGAAGAATGTTCATTTTTGGTTTAAGCCAGATCGGGTGGGTCGTTTAGGGTTATTTGGGGGTATTTCTGTACTTTCTTGGGTTTGGGAAGTTCTAAAATGTGTCCTCATCTCTTATTAGATATGTGGATGTGATGTTGTGGGTCGTGACCTTCAAATTGATATCTATTTCGACATATGTTCATTTTCAGTTTAAACCCGACAGGGTGGGTTGTTTGGGGTTATTTGGGGGCATTTCTGTAGTTTTTTGGGTTTTGGATGTTCTAAAAAGTGTCCTTATCTCTTCATAGACGTGTGGATGCGATGTCGAGGGTCATAACCTTCGAATCGATACCTATTTCAACTTATGTTCATTTGCGGTTTAAACCAGACCGGGTGGGTCGTTTGGGGGCATTTCTTTTCTTTTTTGGGTTTGGGATGTTCTTAAAAGTGTCCGTATCTCTTATTAGACGTGTGGATGCAATGTTGAGGGTTGTGACCTTGGAATCAATACCTATTTCGACATATGGTTATTTTCGATTTAAATAACACCGAGTGGGTCGTTTGGGGTTATTTAGGGGCATTTTAGTACTTTTTTGGGTTTGGCTAGTTCTAAAATTAGTCCTTATCTCTTATTACACGAGTGGATATGAAGTTGAGGGTCGTGACCTTTGTATCGATACCAATTTCGACAAATGTTTATTTTTCAGTTTAAACCAGACCGGGTGGGTCGTTTGGGGTCATTTGGGGGCATTTCTATACTATTTTTGGGTGTAGGATGTTCTAAAAAGTATCTTTATGTCTTATTACTAGTGTGGATATGAAGTTGAGGGTCGTGACCTTCGCATCGATACCAATTTCGACGAATGTTCATTTTTGGTTTAAACCAAATCGGGTGGGTCGTTTGGGGTTATTTGGGGGCATTTCTGTGCTTTTTTGGGTTTGGGATGTTCTAAAATGTGTCCTCATTTTTTATTAGATGTGCGGATGCGATGTTGAGGGTCGTGACCTTCGAATTCATACCTATTTTGACATATGTCCATTTTCGGTTTAAACCAGACCGGATGGGTCGTTTGGGGTTATTTGGGGGGCATTTCTATATTTTTTTGGGTTTGGGATGTTCTAAAAAGTGTCCTTATCTCTTATTAGACATCTGGATGCGATGCCAAGGGTCGTAACCTTCGAACCGATGCCTTTTTCGACTTATGTTCGTTTTTGGTTTAAACCAGACAAGGTGGGTCATATGGGGTTGTTTGGGGGGCATTTCTACACTTTTTTGGGTTTGGGATGTTCTAAAATGTGTCCTTATCTCTTATTACATGTGTGGATATGAAGTTGAGGGTCGTGACCTTCGTATCGATACCAATTTAGACAAATGTTCATTTTCGGTTTAAACCAGATCGGGTGGCTCGTTTGGAGTTATTTGGGAGCATTTCTGAACTTTTTGGGTTTGGGATGTTCCAAAATGTGTCCTCATCTCTTATTAGATGTGTAGATGCGATGTTGAGGGTCGTGACCTTTGAAGCGATGCCCATTTCGAAAAATGTTCATTTTCGGTTTAAAGACCGGGTGGGTCGTTTGGGGTTATTTGAGGGCATCTCTATACTTTTTTGGGTTTGGCATGTTCTAGAAAGTGTCCTTATCTTTTAATAGACATGTGGACGCGATGTTAAGGGTCATAACCTTCAAATCGATACCGATTTTGACATATTTTCATTTTTGGTTTAAACCAAACCGGGAGGGTCGTTTGGGGTTATTTGGGGGCATTTCTGTACTTTTTTGGGTTCGAGATGTTCTAAAAAATGTCCTTATCTCTTATTACACGTGCGGATACGATGTTGAGGGTCGTGACCTTCAAATTAATACTTATTTCGACATATTTTTATTTTCGGTTTAAACTAAACCGGGTGGGTCGTTTGGCATTATTTGGGGGCATTTTTGTACTTTTTTGGGAATCAGATGTTCTAAAAAATGTCCTTATCTCTTATTAGACGTGTTGATGCATTGTTAAGGGTCGTGACCTTCAAATCGATATCTATTTCGACATTGGTTCATTTTCGATTTAAACCAAACCGGGTGGGTCGTTTGGGATTATTTGGGGGTATTTCTATACTTTTTTGGGTTTGGGTTGTTCTAAAATGTGTCCTTATCTCTTATTACATGTGTGGATATGAAGTTGAGGGTCATGACTTTCGAAGCGATGCCTATTTCAGCATCTGTTCATTTTCGGTTCGAAAGAGATCGGGTAGGTGGTTTGGGGTCATTTGGGGTCGCTCCTGTACTTGTTTGGGTTTGGGATGTTCTAAAAAGTATCCCTATCTTTTATAAGACGTGTGGATGCGATGTTGAGGGTCGTGACCTTCGAATTGATACCTATTTTGACATATGTTCATTTTCGGTTTAAACCAGACCGGGTGGGTCGTTTTGGGTTATTTGGGGGCATGTCTATGGTTTTTTGGGTTTTCGACGTTCTAAAAAGTGTCCTTATCCCTTCTTAGACATGTGGATGCGATGTCGAGGGTCGTAACCTTCGAATCGATGCCTATTTCGACTTATGTTCATTTGTGGTTTAAACTAGACCGGGTGGGTCATTTGGGGTTGATTGGGGGCATTTCTGTACTTTTTTGGGTTTGGGATGTTCTAAAATGTGTCCTTATCTCTTATTACAAGTGTGGATATGAAGTTGAGGGTCTTGACCTTCGTATCGATACCAATTGCGATGAATGTTCATTTTCGGTTTAAACCAAATCGGGTGGGTCGTTTGGGGTTATTTTGGTGCATTTCTGTACTTTTTTGGGTTTGGGATGTTCTAAAAAGTATCCTTCTCTTATTAGACGTGCGGATGCGATGTTTAGGGTCGTGACCTTCGAATTAATACCTATTTCGACATTTGTTCATTTTCGGTTTAAACCAAATCGGGTGAGTCGTTTGGGGTTATTTGGGGGCATTTCTGTACTTTTTTTGTTTTGGAATGTTCTAAAAAATGTCTTTATCTCTTATTAGACGTGTGGATGCATTGTTGAGGGTCGTGACCTTCGAATCGGTACCCATGTCGACATATGTTCATTTTCGGTTTAAACCAAATTGGGTGGGTCGTTTGGGGTTATTAGGGGCCATTTCTGTACTTTTTTGGATTTGGGATGTTCTAAAATGTGTCCTTATCTCTTATTACACGTGTGGATATGAAGTTCAGGGTCGTGACGTTCGTATCGATACCAATTTCGATAAAAATGTCATTTTCGATTTAAACCAGACTGGGTGGGTCGTTTGGGGTTATTTGGGGGTATTTCTGTACCTTTTTGGGGTTGGGATGTTCTAAAATGTGTCCTTATCTCTTATTATACGTGTGGATATGAAGTTGAGGGTCATGACGTTCGAAGCGATACCTATTTCGGCATATGTTCATTTTTTGTTCGAACGAGACTAGGTGGGTGGTTTGGGGTTATTTGGGGGTGTTCCTGCTATTTTTTGGGTTTTGGATGTTCAAAAAAGTGTCCCTATCTCTTATAAGACGTGTGGATGCAATGTTGAGGGTCGTGACAAATTACAACCTATTTTGACATATGTTCGTTTTCGATTTGAACCAGATCGGGTTGGTCGTTTGGGGTTGATTGGGGGCATTTCTGTACTTTTTTGGGTTTGGGATGTTCTAAAAAGTGGCCTTATCTCTTATTAGACGTGTGGATGCGAACTTGAGGGTCGTGACCTTGGAATCGATACCTATTTCGACATATGTCAATTTTCGATTTAAACAAAACCGAGTGGGTCATTTGGGGTTACTTGGGGGCATTTCTCTACTTTTCTGGGTTTGGGATGTTCTAAAAAGTGTCCTTATCTCTTATTAGACGTGTGGATGCAAAGTTGAGGGTCGTGACCTTGGAATCGATACCTATTTCGACATATGTTAATTTTCAAGTTAAACAAGGTCGAGTGGGTCATTTGGGGTTATTTGGGGGCATTTCTGTACTTTTTTGGGTTTGGGATGCTTCAAAAAGTGTCCTTATCTCTTATTAGACGTGTGGATGCGAAGTTGAGGGTCGTGACCTTGGAATCGATACCTATTTCGACATATGTTAATTTTTGATTTAAACAAGACCAAGTGGGTCGTTTGGGGTTATTTGGGGGCATTTCTGTACTTTTTTGGGTTTGGGATGTTCTAAAAAGTGTCCTTATCTCTTATTAGACCTGTGCATGCGAAGTTGAGGGTCGTGACCTTGGAATCGATACCTATTTCGACATATGTTAATTTTTTATTTAAACAAGACCGAGTGGGTCGTTTGGGGTTATTTGGGGGTATTTCTGTACCTTTTTGGGGTTGGGATGTTCTAAAATGTGTCATTATCTCTTATTATACATGTGGATATGAAGTTGAGGGTCATGACCTTCGAAGCGAAACCTATTTCAGCATATGTTCATTTTCAGTTCGAACGAGACCGTGTGGGTGGTTTGGGGTTATTTGGGGGCATTCCTGTAATTGTTTGGGTTTTGGGTGTTAAAAAAAGTGTCCCTATCTCTTATAAGACGTGTGGATGCAATGTTGAGGGTCGTGACCTTCGAATTGATACCTATTTTGACATATGTTCATTTTCTGTTTGAACCAGACCGGGTGGGTCGTTTGGGGTTGATTGGGGGTATTTTTGTTCTTTTTTGGGTTTGGGATGTTCTAGAAAGTGTCCTTATCTCTTATTAGACATGTGGATGCGAAATTGAGGGTCGTGACCTTGGAATCGATACCTATTTTGACATATGTTAATTTTCGATTTAAACAAGATCGAGTGGGTCGTTCGGGGTTATTTGGGGGCATTTCTGTACTTTTTTGGGTTTGGGATGGTCTAAAATTAGTCCTTATCTCTTATTACACGTGTGGATATGAAGTTGAGGGTCGTGACCTGCGTATCGATACCAACTTAGATAAATGTTCATTTTCGGTTTAAACCAGATCGGGAGGGTCGTTTAAGGTTATTTGGGGGAATTTCTGTAGTTTTTTGGGTTGGGAATGTTTTAAAATGTGTCCTTATCTCTTATTACATGTGTAGATATGAAGTTGAGGGTCATGACCTTCGTATCGATATAAATTTCAACGAATGTTCATTTTTGGTTTAAATCAGATCGGATGGGTCATTTGGGGTTATTTGGGGGCATTTTTGTACTTTTTTGGGTTTGGGATGTTCTAAAAAGTTTCCTTATCTCTTATTAGACGTGTGGATGCGATGTTTAGGGTCGTGACTTTCGAATTGATACCTATTTCGACATATGTTCATTTTCAGTTCAAACCAAACCGGGTGGATCGTTTAGGGTTATTTGGGGGCATTTCAGTACTTCTTTGGGTTTGGGATGTTCTAAAAATTGTCCTTATCTCTTATTAGATGTGTGGATGCGTTGTTGAGAGTCGTGACCTTCGAATCGATATCTATTTTGGCATATTTTCATTGTTTGTTTAAACAAGATCGGGTGGGTGGTTTGGGGTTATTGGGAGCATTTCTATACTTTTTTGGGTTTGGGATGTTCTAAAATGTGTCCTTATCTCTTGTTACACGTGTGGATATGAAGTTGAGGGTCGGGACCTTCGTATCGATACCAATTTCGACAAATGTTCATTTTCGATTTAAACTAGACCGTCTAGGTCGTTTGAGGTTAATTGGGAGGTATTTCTGTACTTTTTTGGACTTGGGGTATTCTGAAAGGTGTCCTTATCTCTTATTAGACGTATGGATGCGATGTTGAGGGTCGTGACCTTCGACATATGTTCATTTTCTGTTTAAAAAAGGCCGAGTTGGTAGTTTGGGGTTATTTGGGGGCATTTCTGTATATTTTTCGGTTTAGGATGTTCTAAAAAGTGCCTTTATCTCATATTAGACGTGTGGAAGCGATGTTGAGGGTCGTGACCTTGGAATCAATACTTATTTCGACATATGTTCATTTTCGGTTTAAACAAGACCGAGTGGGTCGTTTGGGGTTATTTGGGGGCATTTCTATACTTTTTTGGATTTGGGATATTCTAAAATGTGTCCTTATCTCTTATTACACGTGTGGATATGAAGTTGAGGGTCGTGACCTTCGTATCGATACCAATTTAGACAAATATTCATTTTCGATTTAAACTAGACCGGGTGGGTCGTTTGGGGTTATTTGGGAGTATATCTGAACTTTTTTGGGTTTGGGATGTTCTAAAATGTGTCCTCATCTCTTATTAGATATGTAGATGCGATGTTGAGGGTCGTGACCTTCGAATTGATACCTATTAGACAAATGTTCATTTTTTGTTTAAACCAGACAAGGTGGGCCGTTTGGGGTTGTTTTGGGGCATTTCTGTACTTTTTTGGGTTTGAGATGTTCTAAAAATTGTCCTTTTCTCTTATTAGACATGTGGATACGATGTTGAGGGTCGTGACCTTCGAATCGATACATGATTTCGACATATGTTCATTTTCGATTTAAACAAGACCGAGTGGGTTGTTTAGGGTTATTTGGGGGCATTTTTGTACTTTTTTAGGTTTGGGGTGTTCTAAAATGTGTCCTTATCTCTTATTACACGTGTGGATATGAAGTTGAGGGTCGTGACCTTCGTATCGATAGCAATTTCAAAAAATATTCATTTTTGATTTAAACCAGACCAGGTTGGTCGTTTGGGGTTATTTGGGGGTATTTCTGTACTTTTTTGGGTTTGGGATGCTCTAAAAAATATCCTTATCTCTTATTAGACGTGTGGATGCATTGTTAAGGGTCGTGACCTTAAAATCGATACCTATTTCGACATTTGTTCATTTTTGGTTTAAACCAAACCGGGTGGGTCGTTTGGGATTATTTGGGGGGCATTTCTATACGTTTTTGGGCTTGGGATGTTCTAAAAAGTGTCCTTATCTCTTATTAGACGTGTGGATGCGAAGTTGGGAGTCGTGACCTTGGAATAGATACCTATTTCGACATATGTTAATTTTCGGTTTAAACAAGATCGAGTGGGTCGTTTGGGGTTAATTGGGGGATATATCTGTACTTTTTTGGGTTTGGGATGTTCCAAAATGTGTCCTCATCTCTTATTAGATATGTGGATGCGATGTTGAGGGTCGTGACTTCGAATTGATACCTATTCCGACATATGTTCAGTTTCTGTTTAAACCAGATCGGGTGTGTTGTTTGGGGATATTTGGGGGCATTTTTGTACTTTTTTAGGTTTGGGGTGTTCTAAAACATGTCCTTATCTCTTATTACACGTGTGGATATGAAGTTGAGGGTCATGACCTTCGTATCGATACCAATTTCGACGAATGTTTATTTTTGGTTTAAACCAGATCGGGTGGGGCGTTTGGGGTTATTGGGGGGGCATTTCTGTACTTTTTTGGGTTTAGGATGTTCTAAAATGTGTCCTCATCTCTTATTAGATGTGTGGATGCGATGTTGAGGGTCGTGACTTCGAATTGATACATATTCCGACATATGTTCAGTTTCTGTTTAAACCAGACCGGGTGTGTTGTTTGGGGATTTTTGGGGGCATTTCTGTACTTTTTTAGGTTCGGGGTGTTCTAAAACGTGTCCTTATCTCTTATTACACGTGTGGATATGAAGTTGAGGGTCGTGACCTTCGTATTGATACCAATTTCGACGAATGTTCATTTTCGGTTTAAACCAGATCGGGTGAGGCGTTTGGGGTTATTTGGGGGCATTTCTGTACTTTTTTGGGTTTAGGATGTTCTAAAATGTGTCCTCATCTCTTATTAGATGTGTGGATGCGATGTTGAGGGTCGTGACTTCGAATTGATACCTATTTCGACATATATTCATTTTCAGTTTAAACCAGACCGGGTGGGTCGTTTGGGGATATTTGGGGGCATTTCTGTAGTTTTTTGGGTTTGGAATGTTCTAAAAAGTATCCTTATCTCTTCTTAGACATGTGGATGCGATGTCAAGGGTCGTAACCTTCGAATCCATATCTATTTCAACATTTGTTCATTTTCAGTTTAAACAATACCGAGTGGGTCGTTTGGGGTTATTTGGGGGGCATTTCTGTACTTTTTTGCGTTTGGGATGTTCTAAAATGTGTCCTTATCTCTTGTTAGACGTGTGGATGCAATTTTGAGGGTCGTGACCTTCGAATCGATACCTATTTCGACATATGTTCATTTTCGATTTAAACAAGACCGGGTGGGTCGTTTGGGATTATTTGGGGGCATTTCTATACTTTATTGAGTTTTGGATGTTCTAAAATGTGTCCTAATCTCTTGTTACACGTGTGGAGATGAAGTTGAGGGTCGTGACCTTTGTATCGATACCAATTTCGATAAATGTTCATTTTTCGATCGGGTGGGTCGTTCGGGGTTATTTGGAGGCATTTCTGTACTTTCTTGGGTTTGGGATGTTCTAAAATGTGTGCTTATCTCTTATTAGATGTGTGGATGCGATGTTGAGGGTCGTGACCTTCGAATTGATACCTCTTTCGACATATGTTCATTTTCGGTATAAACCAGACCGGGTGGGTCGTTTGGGGTTATTTAGGGGCATTGCTGTAGTTTTTTGGGTTTTGGATGTTCTAAAAAGTGTCCTTATCTCTTCTTAGACATGTGGATGCGATGTCGAGGGTCGTAACCTTCGAATCGATACCTATTTCGACATTTGTTCATTTTTAGTTTAAACAAGACCGTGTGGGTCGTTTGGGGTTATTTGGGGGCATTTCTGTACTTTTTTGGGTTTGGGGTGTTCTAAAATGGGCCCTTATCTCTTATTACACATGTGGATATGAAGTTGAGGGTCGTGACTTTCGTATCGATACTAATTTAGACAAATGTTCATTTTCGATTTAAACCAGACCGGGTGGGTCGTTTGGGGTTATTTGGTGGCATTTCTGTACATTTTTGGGTTTGGGATGTTCTAACATGTGTCCTTATCTCCTATTACAGGTGTGGATATGAAGTTGAGGGTCATGACCTTCGTATCGATACCAATTTCGACGAAAGTTCATTTTATGTTTAAACCTGGTCGGGAGGGTCGTTTGGGGATATTTGGGGGTATTTCTGTACTTTTTTGGGTTTGGGATGTTCTAAAAAGTGTCCTTATCTCTTATTAGACAGGTGGATCCGATGTTTGGGGTCGTGACCTTTGAATCGATACCTATTTCGACATATGTTCATTTTCGGTTTAAACCAAATCGGGTGGGTCATTTGTGGTTATTTGGGGGCATTTCTATAGTTTTTTGGGTTTGGGATGTTCTAACAAATGTCTTTATCTCTTATTAGACATGTGGCTACGTTGTTGAGGGTCGTGACCTTCGAATTGATACCTATTTCGACATATATTCATTTTTGCTTTAAACCAAACCAGGTGGGTCGTTTGGGGTTATTTGGGCGCATTTTTGTATTTTTTTGGGTTTGGGATGTTCTAACATGTGTCCTTATCTCTTATTACACGTGTGGATATGAAGTTGAGGGTCGTGACCTTCGTATCGATACCAATTTCGGCAAGTGTTCATTTTTGGTTTAAACAAGACCGGGTGGGTCGTTTGGGGTTATTTGGGGGCATTTCTTTACTTTTTTGGGTTTGGGATGTTCTAAAAAGTGTCCTTATCTCCTATTAGACGTGTAGAAGCGATGTTGAGGGTCGTGACCTTGGAATCGATACCTATTTTGGCATATGTTCATTTTCGGTTTAAACAAGGCCGAGTGGGTTGTTTGGGGTTATTTGGAGGCATTTTGTACTATTTTGGGTTTTGGATGTTCTAAAATATGTCCTTATCTCTTATTACTGGTGTGGATGTGAAGTTTAGGGTCGTGACCTTCGTATCGTTACTAATTTTGACGAATATTCATTTTCGGTTTAAACCAGATCGGGTGGGTCATTTGGGGTTATTTAGGGACATTTCTATACTGTTTTGGGTTTGGGATGTTCTAAAATATGTCCTCATCTCTTATTAGATGTGTGGATGTGATGTTGAGGGTCTTGACTCTCGAATTGATACCTATTTCGACATATGTTCATTTTCGGTTTAAACCAGACCGGGTGGGTCATTTTGGGTTATTTGGGGGTATTTCTATACTTTTTTGGGTTTAGGATGTTCCAAAAAGTGTCCTTATCTCTTATTAGACGTGTGGACGCGATGTCAAGGGTCGTAACCTTCGAATCAATACCTATTTTGACTTATGTTCATTTTAGGTTTAGACCAGATAAGGTGGGCATTTGGGGTTGTTTGGGGGCAATTTCTATACTTTTTTGGGTTTGGGATGTTCTAAAAAGTGTCATTAAGTCGTATTAGATGTGTGGATGCGATGTTGAGGGTCGTGACCCCCGTATCGATACCAATTTAGACCAATGTTCATTTTCGGTTTAAACCAGACCGGGTGGGTTGTTTGGGGTTATTTGGGGGCATTTCTGTACTTTTTTGGGTTTGGGATGTTCTAAAATGTGTCCTTATCTCTTATTAGACGTGTGTATGCGATGTTAAGGGTCATGACCTTCGAATCGATACCTATTTCGACTTATGTTCATTTTAGGTTTAGACCAGATAAGGTGGGTCATTTAGGGTTGTTTGGGGCGCATTTCTGTACTTTTTTGGGTTTGGGATGTTCTAAAATGTATCATTAAGTCTTATTAGATGTGCGGATGCAATGTTGAGGGTCGTGACTTTCGAATCGTTACCTATTTCGACATATATTCATTTTATGTTTAAACCAAAACGGGTGGGTCGTTTGGGGTTATTTGGGGGTATTCCTGTACTTTTTTGGGTTTGGGATGTTCTAAAAAGTGTCCTTATCTCTTATTAGACGTGTGTATGCGATGTTGAGGGTCATGACCTTCGAATCGATACCTATTTTGACATATGTTCATATTCGGTTTCAACAAGACCGGGTGGGTCGTTTGGGGTTGTTTAGGGGCATTTCTGTACTTTTTTGGGAGTGGGATGTTCTAAAAAGTGTCCTAATCTCTTATTAGACGTGTAGATGCGATGTTGAGGGTCGTGACCTTCGAATCGATACCTATTTTGACATATGTTCATTTTCGGTTGAAACAAGACCGAGTAGGTCGTTTGGGTTTATTTGTGGGCATTTCTGTACTTTTTGGGTTTGGGATGTTCTAAAATGTGTCCTTATCTCTTATTACACGTGTGGATATGAAGTTGAGGGTTGTGACCTTCATATCCAAACCAATTTCGAAAAATGTTTATTTTTGGTTTAATCAAGACCGGGTGAGTCATTTGGGGTTATTTGGGGGCATTTCTGTACTTTTTTGGGTTTTGGATGTTTTAAAATGTGTCCTTATATCTTGTTAGACGTGTGGATGCGATGTTGAGGGTCGTGACCTTCGAATCGATACCTATTTCGACATATGTTCATTTTCTGTTTAAACCAAATCGGGTGGGTCGTTGGGGTTTAGTTGGGGCCATTTCTGTACTTTTTTGGGTTTGGGATGTTCTAAAATGTGTCATTATCTCTTGTTACACGTGCGGATATGAAGTAGAGGGCCGTGACCTTCGTGTCGATACCAATTTCGACAAATGTTCATTTTCGATTTAAACTGGACCGAGTGGGTTGTTTGTTGTTATTTGGGGGTATTTCTGTACTTTTTTGGGTTTGGGATGTTCTAAAATGTGTCCTTATAACTTATTAGACGTGTGTATGCGATGTTGAGGGTCATGACCTTCGAATTGATACCTATTTCGACATATGTTCATTTTCGATTTAAACAAGACCGGGTGGATCGTTTGGGATTATTTGGGGGCATTTCTGTGTTTCTTTGAGTTTGGGATGTCCTAAAATGTGTCCTTAACTCTTATTACACGTTTGGATATGAAGTTGAGGGTCGTGACCTTTGTATCGATACCATTTTCAGCAAATGTTCATTCTCGGTTTATATAAGACCGGGTGGGTCGTTTGGGGTTATTCGGGGTCATTTCTGCACTTTTTTGGGTTTGGGATGTTCTAAAATGTGTCCTCATCTCTTATTAGATGAGTGGATGCGATGTTGAGGGTCGTGACCTTCGAATTGATACCTATTTCGACATATGTTTATTTTCGGTTTAAACCAGATTGGGTGGATTGTTTGGGGTTATTTGGGGGCATTTTTATACTTTTTTGGGTTTGGGATGTTCTAAAAAGTGTCCTTGTCTCTTATTAGACGTGTGGATGCGATGTCAAGGGTCGTAACCTTCGAATCGATACCTATCTCGACTTATGTTCATTTTTGGTTTAAAGAAGACTGAGTGGGTCATTTGGGGTTATTTGGGGGCATTTCTGTACTTTTTTGGGTTTGTGATGTTGTAAAATGTGTCCTTATCTCTTATTACACGTGTGGATATGAAGTTGAGGGTCGTGACATTCGTATCGAAACCAATTTCGACAAATGTTCATTTTTTGTTTAAACTAGACCGGGTGGGTCGTTTGGGGTTATTTGGGGGCAATTTTGTTGAGGGTCGTGACCTACGAATCGATACCTATTTCGACATATGTTCATTTTCAGTTTATACCAAACCGGGTTGGTCGTTTGGGGTTATTTGGGGGCATTTCTATACTTTTTTTTGTTTGGGATGTTCTATAAAATGTCCTTATCTCTTCTTAGACGTGTGGATGCGTTGTTGAGGGTTGTGACCTACGAATCGATACCTATTTCAACATATGTTCATTTTCGGTTTAAACCAAACCGGGTGGGTCGTTTGGGGTTATTTGGGGGCATTTTTGTACTTTTTTGGGTTTGGGATGTTCTGAAATGTGTCCTTATCTCTTGTTACATGTGTGGTTATGAAGTAGAGGGTCGTGATCTTCGTATTGATACCAATTTTGACAAATGTTCATTTTCGGTTTAAACCAGATAGGGTGGGTCGTTTGTTGTTATTTGGGGGCATTTCTGTACTTTTTTGGGTTTGGGATGTTCTAAAATGTGTCCTTATAACTTATTAGACGTGTGTATGCGATGTTGAGGGTCATGACCTTCGAATCGATACCTATTTCGACATATGTTCATTTTCGGTTTAAACAAGACCGGGTGGGTCGTTTGGGATTATTTGGGGGCATTTCTGTGTTTCTTTGAGTTTGGGATGTTCTAAAATGTGTCCCTATCTCTTATTACTCGTGTGGATATGAAGTTGAGGGTCGTGGCCTTCGTATCGCTACCAATTTTGGCAAATGTTCATTTTCAGTTTGAACAAGACCGGGTGGGTCGTTTGGGTTTATTTGGGGGCTTTTCTATTCTTTTTTGTGTTTGGGATGTTCTAAAATGTGTCCTCACCCCTTATTAGATGCGTGGATGCGATGTTGAGGGTCATGACCTTCAAATTGATACCTATTTTGACATATGTTCATTTTGGGTTTAAACCAGACCGGGTGGATCGTTGGGGGTCATTTGGGCGTATTTCTGTACTTTTTTGGGTCTGGGATGTTCTAAAAAGTGTCCTTATCTCTTATTAGAGGTGTGGATGCGATGTCGAGGGTCGTAACCTTCGAATCGATACCTATTTCGACTTACGTTCATTTACGGTTTAAACCAGACTGGGTGGGTCGTTTGGGGTTGTTTGGGGGCATTTCTGTACTTTTTTGGGAGTGGGATGTTTTAAAAAGTGTCCTAATCTCTTATTAGACGTGTGGATGCAATGTTGATGGTCGTGACCTTCGTATCGATTCCTATTTCGATATATGTTTATTTTCCTTTTAAACCAGACTGGCAGGGTCATTTTTACCATTTGGGGACATTTCTGTACTTTTTTGGGTTTGGGATGTTCAGAAATGTGTCCTTATCTCTTATTACATGTGTGGATATGAAGTTGAGGGTCATGACCTTCGAATCGATACCTTTTTTTTTGGATAAGTAGTATGTGAGTGTATAAAAAAGAAAAAGAGGACAAAAGAAGGCAGCCAATTACCACCCCTTAGACAGGCCTAAGGGAGAAGAAGAGGCCCCACACCCCCCGAGGACAAACCCTTCGGAAAACAAGAAACAACCCACTCCCACCCCAATCAAGGAGGCCTAAAGTTGGTCTTCCTATCAATATCATCATGAATCAGCCTCATTAGATCTTCAGGAAAGTCCCGGGGATAAAGAATGGATTCCACATCTCCACTGTCAATAGAGGCGACAAAATCTACGGGCTGTTTCACTGAGTCAGTTGGTTCAAAAGAGAGAAAATCTGACATTTCAAGACATACACATTCCAAGGGCAGCTGAAAGTACCTGTAATGATATCTACCGCCAACTTCGAATCAGATCGAATAGAAATACTGTGATAACCCTTGTCCAAGCACAAGGCAACCCCTCTGTGAATAGCTAGTAATTCCATGGCAAGCACTGAAGGCTCTACCCCTTTACCCACAAAAGCCAGAATCGGGTCTCCATTGGAATGCCGAATAAGCCCCCCATAAGTTGCTCTGTCCGTACTCAAAGAACCATCATAATGCAGCGCAACCATATTGGCTAAAGGAGAAAACCAAGAACAAGGTTTAGGAGCCGAAACAATCCAATTAACCTGAATCCCCCACTTGTCGACCAAAAACTGATTCCTTGGGGTACTAGCTGCCCCAATGGGAGGGTAGGACCCTTTAGTAACAACATCAAACTTTATATGTTGAAAAATTCTGTCAAAGGTTCTAGAAGTATTACTAAAAAGCCGTTGATTCCTCTCCCACCAAATATGGTAAATTGAAGCACAAAATGCCAACTTAGGAATGGTATCAAGTTCGTCATTGGTGCAAACCACAAAAGAAAACCAATTAACCACATCAGCTAGGCCGGCAGGCCCCTTCCCAGTAGGAGAGCACAAAGCATTAACCCTATTCCAAATAGAGTTGGAAAAAGGGCATTCAAAAAATAGGTGAGAGTGAGTCTCCAAGCCCCCCCAACAAAGAACACAATTCTGCCCAACCAAGATGTTTCTTTTGCTAAGTTGATCCTTGGTTGGGAGGCCCCCCCATAAAACACCTCCAAGTAGTACAAGAATGCCTAGGAAGAAACCCAGGAAACCAAGCAAGCCTGAACCAGTCCACCTTGGTAGCACTAGTTCTAACCAAATCCCAAGCCGATTTGGTACTAAACTGGCCATTAGAAGAATTCTTCCACACAATAGAGTCTTTCCCCCCATTAACAAGGGGAATAGAAGGTAGATCCCTCCAAATTGAAATCAAATCAAAGGAGCCTTGAGGAGGAGCATACCAATTACCATTCCTAATAAGATCTGAAACCCAAGCAAGCCGATGGGAACCAACATCATATCGAATACGGTCCCCAAAAGTTTTCATCAAAACACCTTGGGGGTGCCAATTATCCAACCACACCCTAGTAGATCGGCCATCCCCAATGATGTGGTGGATATGAGACTCAACCAGGTCTCTAAATTTAAGAACTTTCCTCCAAACACAAGAACAATTTTGAGGGACTTTAACAATCCAAATAGAGTCCTTTTTAAGGTACCAGGTGTTAACCCACCTAACCCAAAGATTGTCCTTCTTACCACCAGATTTGCTTCAGAATACCAGCTGTATTCATATCAGAAATCCTCCTTATGCCAAGACCCCCTTCAGACTTAGGTTTGCAAATATTATCCCAAGAAATATAATGTACCTTACGTTGAAGAGAGGGGCCAGACCAAAGCAAATTGGAGAAGATGGATTCCAGCTTCCTCTTGACTGCACCCGGAAGAGCAAAAATCCCTGACCAGTAAATATAACAACCTTGAAAGACAGAGCTCAATAGTTGAACACGCCCTGCAAAAGATAGAAACCGGGCCTTCCACCCATCAAGCCTGCTCCACACTCGATCTACAATAGACGAGCAATCTGCAATGCCCAACTTTCGAGACACAAGGGGAACACCAAGATACCGGATAGGGAGCTTGGTATCCACAAAATTCGTTAATTCCAAAAGTTGCAGTCTGGCCGTATGGGTAAGGCCCCCTAAAATAATAGAGGACTTAGCCCTGTTGAGTTTCAACCCAAAGAAGGTATGAAACTCATCCAGGGCCCCCAGACAAGCCGAAATAGAATCATGGCAAGCCTTCACGAAAATCATCAGATCATCTGCAAAAATAAGGTGCGACAGATGGGACCCCTTACACCTGGGAAGAAGACTAATCCTGCCCTTAGTTTCCAACTTCCTCATCAAGGCAGAAAATCCCTCCATAGCAATAGTAAAGAGATAGGGGGAGATGGGATCCCCTTGCCTGATACCCCTGCCCCCTTTGAAATAACCAGCTGGGCTGCCATTAAGCAAGATGGAGAAATGAGGGGAGCCAACACAAGCCTTCACCCACCCAATAAACTTCTATGGGAAACCCATTCTTTCCATAATGTCAAACAGAAACTTCCTACTAAGAGAATCATAAGCCTTATGAAGGTCAATCTTCAACACAGCTATGGGGCTGACTCCTTTCTACTCAACACCTCTAACCACATCATGACAAACAAGGATATTATCCACAATTGACCTCCCCTTTATAAAGGCCGATTAAGTGTCACTGACCACATGTCCAACAACTCTCTGCAATCTATTAGATAAGATCTTAGTGATAATCTTATAAAAAAGATTACAAAGGGCTATGGGCCTATACCCCGCAAAAGAAGAAACATCACTAGTCTTCGGAATCAGGCTAATAAAAGTGGCATTAATCGAACCTGGGAGGTAAGACCTAGTAAAGAACCACTTAACAGCCAAAGTCAAATCTTCCCCCACTACATCCCAACAGTGCTTGAAAAAGGCAGCCCCAAACCCATCAGGCCCTGGAGCCTTGGAGCTCTTCATAGCAAACACCACTTCCAAAATCTCCTTATTAGCCACAGGACCAATAAGATCCTCCTGTTGAGCAAGAGATAAACCACCCTATAAAGGAACCGAACTAGGAAAAGAACCACTATCATCAGAATCAGCCCCAAACAACCTCTTATAGAAGGAGATAGCTTCATGCTTGATAAGATTGGGATCCTTGACAGTAACACCCCCTTCCCCTTGAATTTCCAGAATATGGTTCCTATTCTGTCTACACACCATAGATTTATGGAAGAAACTGCTGTTACCATCACCCAGCTGAATGTGTTTCACCCTTGATTTTTCCTTTAAAAATTTTTCTTCAACGGCCAAAGCTTCCCACAGCTTCCATTTTGCTTGAGTCTCCAAGGAAACCAAGTTCGGATCACTTAGGTTAGCACCAAGGTTACTCTGAATCTGGGTCAACTAAGCTCTAGCAGCCTTAACCGCAGCAAAAACATCACCGACACACTCCTTATTCCATCTCCTAAGTTCCTTCTTGACAATCCTAAGCCGAGCAGCAAACCGAAGAATGGGGCTAAGATTCATGCTAACCGGCTACTCCCAGCCCTTGACCACTGTTTCATCAAACCCATCTCTCCCAATCCAAGCCTCAAAAAATCTGAATGGTTTAGGGCCAAAATTAGTAGCATCTAAAATTGCCACCACCACAGGGGAGTGATTAGAAAGGCTAGGGGGGAGAACAGTCGCTTCGGAGGACCTACGCACATCCATCCAAACCAAATTAACCAACACCCTGTCCAACTTGCAGCAAATACGGGTATCCCCCCCACTTTGTCTATTATTCCAAGTGAAAGCTTCCCCCTTCCATTTGAGGTCCACCAGCCCTATGTCATCAATAAAAGAATTAAACTCATCCACAGCCTCCTGCCGAATAGGGTCCCCTCCAAACTTCTCATTTTGGTTGCGCACCACATTAAAATCCCCTAGAACAGCCCAAGGATCTAGAATAGAACTAGCAAAAGCCTCCACATCCCTCCACAAATCCTTGCGCCCTTCTATAGCATTAACAGCATACACTGCAATACACAAAAAGGTAATAGAGGTTCCCAAAATCGAAACCCGAACGTGAATAAATTGCAAGCTCTTCTGAATCTCTTCCACTTTAAAAACATTAGAGTCCCAACCCAACCAAATCCGAATGGGAGCATCAGCCTCACCATTGTGTAAATATTTCCAATCTGAAATAAAATTGTCAAAAACATTGGCACAATTATCCACCTTCACCTTGGTTTCAAGGAGACAAGCCAAATTAACCTGATCGTCCATCAAAATTTTCTTAATCCCCAGCCATTTGGTAGAGGAATTCAAGCCTCTAACATTCCAGGTTAAACACTTCATATGGCAGCAGGGCTAGAGTTGGCTCCCCCCCCCTTACTAGGTCCATAACCTTTACCACCAAAGGAATCTTTCGGATTCAAGGGAACCCGCTGGGCCTGGAATCTAGACCCCCTCCTCATGGGCCGGCCCAACAAAGAATAAGAAGAAGAACTTAAAGGACCAATACCTTTCCCGGACTGTCCTTGGATAGCCTGAACCTCCTCAGCCTGCTTCTTTAGTCTTTCAAAATTGGCCGAAGGCTTAGCAGGTACCACAACCGCATCCACCCTTGGATTAGGATCAGCCATCTCCAACAAATTTTTAGAATCCACCTCACCTTTATCTTTTCAAGCCTGGACTTCCACAGACAACGCACTAGGGATCTTCTCCACCAAGTCAGATATAGAATCCTTATTCAAAATAGGCTCAGAATTCTTGGAAGTTGGATACTCCCCACGATCCTTCTTTTCCAAATTTGGAAGAATGGCTAAAGGTAGGGGCGAACAATCTTCTTCCTCCAAACCAGCTTCCTCAAACAAATCATTACCTAATAAGATAGCACACGATGCTGAGTCCCACATCATTTCAGCTGGGTCATAGTGAACCTCCTCCGTTAGATCTTCCAATAATGCAAACGCATTTGAATGAGCCAGCCCTTTAGCCTTTGAGTGCTCCCCAAGAGACATCATAGGATTTTTAAAAATCCTCTTCCCAAAACTGGAGTCCTTCCCCATAGGTAAACAATCTCCACTTCCTTTTTTAACATCTGAAATAACGGAATCAACATTAGAAACTTCATCACTCTCCCCAACTTGTACACTCGACTGCCCAGCAACTATACCAGCTTGAACCGCCGGCAACCCATCATCACCACCGGCCAAAACTCCATCATCATTCCCAGCAGCTCCCTTCACACGCCACTCCTTCCTAGACCGTGAGCTCTTTTGGGATTGGACATTGCTGGCAAACAAGCATGAATCAATTAGGTGACCAAACACTTTGCAATGCTTGCAACGTGGAGGCTTCCAATCATAAACAACCTTTTGGTTAAAGGCAAACCCCTCATCACCATAAACTGGAACAGACAAAGGAAGGTCCTTATCAGCAGAGACTTCAACACAAAGCTAAGCATACGATAATCTCTCCATGGACCTCGTCATTTTATCAGTCACAATAGGCTGCCCAATGATACTCCCAATCGAACTCAAAGCTTGAGAGGACCAAAAGTAAAAAGGAAGATTGGGGAGAGAAATCTAAACAGGAACAGAGCATAAATCAACCCTCTCCAAACAAGCATTCGGGCTCCAAGGACGAAGGATCATTGGCCTTCTTTGCACGTACCAAGGACCCCCTTTAAGAACTTTAATTTTATCCTCCTCAAGATTAAATTTGAAAATAAAAAACCCACTGTCCAACAGATAACATCGACATGACTTGAAATCTTCCACTGTTTTAATGAAATATCATGGGCAAAAGTGAAGCTCGGCCTGCCCCAAATAAAATGCCCCATAAGAGTGTTTCTCCATTTCTCAAGCCCCTCTTTGATTATGGACTCCGGGCATTTAGCAACCCGCACCCCATCAATCTCCTCGGGTTCCATAAAGGAAAGCTTCAAGCCATCACCAAGTAAAGAAGAAGACGAAGAGGAAAAGAGTGCAGACCATGGAACCCCCCCTTTCTTCTTTGACCCCCCTCATGACGAGCTTCCTCCTTGCTGTCCCAAGCCATCAGAACCAGCAACCTCATCCAAACAAACACCACCATGAACCAAAGAAACAGCCCCTTCATCCAACCCAGCAGCACCACCAAGAGCAGGCCAATCACCACCCCCTGGAACCCCATAAGCAGCCCCACCCACACCCTCCTTGCTCGATCCATCTATCTCCCCCCCTCCATCCCTCCCTCCCGAGAAGAGAAGAGGAGGAAAACCAGCAGCCAAAGCAAGAGGCCTGCCGGCCATCACCAAGATCAAAACCAAAACCCCCCCTCTCAAAATTTCCAGAGCTACTCTCTCCTTCTTCGAATCAAACTTCGAATCCCTCCTTAATTCCATATTCGAATAGATACCTATTTCGGTATATGTTCATTTTTGGTTCAAACAAGATCGAGTGGGTCGTTTGAGGTTATTTGGGGGCATTTCTGTGCTTTTTTAGGTTTGGGATGTTATAAAAAGTGTCCTTATCTCTTATTAGATGTTAGGATGCAATGTTGATGGTCGTGACCTTCGTATCGATACCAATTTTGATAAATATTCATTTTCGGTTTAAACAAGACCGAGTAGGTCATTTGGGATTATTTGGGGGCATTTCTGTACTTTTTTGGGTTTGGGATGTTCTAAAATGTGTCCTCATCTCTTATTAGACGTGGGGATACTATGTTGAGGGTCGTGACCTTCGAATCGATACCTATTTAGGCATATGTTTATTTTCGGTCTGGTTGGGTGCTCTCGGGTTATTTTAGGGCACTTCTTTACTTTTTTGGGTTTGGGATGTTCTAAAATGTGTCCTTATCTCTTATTACATGTGTGGATACGAATTTGAGGGTCGTGACCTTCGAATCGATACCTATTTTGGTATATGTTTATTTTCGGTTTAAACAAGACTGAGTGGGTCGTTTGGGGTTATTTGGGGGCATTTCTATACTTTTTTGGATTTGGGATGTTCTAAAATGTGTCCTTATCTCTTGTTACATGTGCGGATATGAAGTAGAGGGTCGTGACCTTGGTATCGATACCAATTTCGACAAACGTTCATTTTTTATTTAAACTGGACCGGGTGGGTCGTTTGGGGTTATTTAGGATCATTTCTGTACTTTTTTGGGTTTGGGATGTTCTAAAAAGTGTCCTTATATCTTATTAGACGTGTGTTTGCGATGTTGAGGGTCTTGACCTTTGAATCGATACCTATTTCGACATATGTTCATATTCGGTTTAAACAAGACCGGGTGGGTCGTTTGGGATTATTTGGGGGCTTTTCTATGTTTTTTTGAGTTTGGGATGTTCTAAAATGTGTCCATATCTCTTATTAGACGTGTGGATATAAATGTTGAGGGTCCTGACCTTGGTATAGATGCCAATTTCGGCAAATGTTCATTTTCGGTTTAAACAAGATCAGGTGGGTCGTTTGGGGTTATTTGGGGGCTTTTTTTTTTACTTTTTTGGGTTTGGGATGTTCTAAAATGTGTCCTCATCTCTTATTAGATGTGTGGATGCGATGTTGAGGGTCGTGACCTTTGAATTGAAACCTATTTCGACATATGTTCATTTTTGGTTTAAACCAGACAGGGTGGATCGTTTGGGGTTATTTGGGGGCATTTCTGTACTTTTTTTTTTTGTTTGGGATGTTCCAAAATGTGTCCTTATCTCTTGTTAGACGTGTGGATCCGTTGTTGAGGGTTGTGACCTATGAATCGATACCTATTTCAACATATGTTCATTTTCGGTTTAAACCAAACCTGGTGGGTCGTTTGGGGTTATTTGGGGGTATTTCTATACTTTTTTGGGTTTGGGATGTTCTAAACTGTGTCCTTATCTCTTGTTACATGTGCGGATATGAAGTAGAGGGTCGTGACCTTCGTATTGATACCAATTTCGACAAATGTTCATTTTTTATTTAAACCAGATAGGGTGGGTCGTTTGTTGTTATTTGGGGGCATTTTTGTACTTTTTTGGGTTTGGGATGTTCTAAAATGTGTTCTTATATCTTATTAGACGTGTGTATGCGATGTTGAGGGTTATGACCTTCGCATCGATACCTATTTCGACATTTGTTCATTTTCGATTTAAACAAGACTGGGTGGGTCGTTTGGGATTATTTGGGGCCATTTATTTGTTTCTTTGAGTTTGGGATGTTCTAAAATGTGTCCTTATCTCTTATTACACGTGTGGATATGAAGTTGAGGGTCGTGACCTTCGTATCGATACCAATTTTGGCAAATGTTCATTTTTGGTTTGAACAAGACCGGGTGGGTCGTTTGGAGTTATTTGGGGGCATTTCTGTACTTTTTTGGGTTTAGGATGTTTTAAAGTGTGTCCTCATCTCTTATTAGATGCGTGGATGCGATGTTGAGGGTCATGACCTTCGAATTGATACCTATTTCGACATATGTTCATTTTGGGTTCAAACCAGACCGGGTGGATCGTTTGGGGTTATTTGGGCGCATTTCTGTACTTTTTTGGGTTTGGGATGTTCTAAAAAGTGTCATTATCTCTTATTAGAGGTGTGGATGCGATGTCGAGGGTCGTAACCATCGAATCGATACCTATTTTGACTTACGTTCATTTACGGTTTAAACCAAATTGGATGGGTTGTTTGGGGTTGTTTGGGGGCATTTCTGTACTTTTTTGGGAGCGGGATGTTTTCAAAAGTGTCCTAATCTCTTATTAGATGTGTGGACGCAATGTTGATGGTCGTGACCTTCGAATCGATTCCTATTTCGATATATGTTTATTTTCGATTTAAACCAAACCGGCTAGGTCGTTTGGGGTTATTTGGGGACATTTTTGTACTTTTTTGGGTTTGGGATGTTCTAAAAAGTGTCCTTATCTTTTATTAGACGTGTGGATGCGTTGTTGAGAGTCGTAACCTTCGAATCGATACCTATTTCAACATATGTTCATTTGCAGTTTAAACCAGACCGGTTGGGGTTATTTGGGGGCATTTCTGTACTTTTTTGGGTTTGGGATGTTCTAACATCTGTCCTTATCTCTTGTTACATGTGCGGATATGAAGTAGAGGGTCATGCCTTCATATCAATACCAATTTTGACAAATGTTCATTTTTGGTTTAAACTAGATCGGGTGGGTCGTTTGGGGTTATTTGGGGGCATTTCTGTACTTTTTTGGGTTTGGGACGTTCTAAAGTTTGTCCTTATCTCTTATTACACGTGCTGATATGAAGTAGAGGGTCGTGACCTTCGTATCAATACTAATTTCAACAAATGTTCATTTTCGGTTCGAACGAGATCGGGTGGGTGGTTTGGGGTTATTTGGGGGCATTTCTATACTTTTTTAGGTTTCGGATGTTCCAAAAAGTGTCCTTATCTCTTATTAGACTTGTGGATGCATTGTTCAGGGTCGTGACCGTTGAATCGTTACCTATTTCGACATATGTTCAATTTCGGTTTAAACAAGACCAGGTGGGTCGTTTGGGATTATTTGGGGGCATTTCTGTGTTTTTTTTTGAGTTTGGGATGTTCTAAAATGTGTCCTTATCTCTTATTACACGTGTGAATATGAAGTTGAGGGTCGTGACCCTGGTATCGACACTAATTTCAGCAAATGTTCATTTTTGATTTATACATGATCGGGTGGGTTGTTGGGGTTATTTTGGGGCATTTCTGTACTTTTTTAGGTTTGGGAGGCTCTAAAATGTGTCCTCATCTCTTATTAGATGTGTGGATGCAATGTTGAGGGTCGTGACCTTCGAATTGATACCTAGTTTGACATATATTGATTTTCGGTTTAAACCAGACTGGATTGATCGTTTGGGGTTGTTCGGGGGCATTTTTGTACTTTTTTGGGTTTGGGATGTTCTAAAAAATTTCTTTATCTCTTATTAGACGTGTGGATACGATGTCGAGGGTCGTAACTTTCGAATCGATACCTATTTTGACTTATGTTCATTTACGGTTTAAACCAGATCGGGTGGGTCGTTTGGGGTTGTTTGGGGGCCTTTCTATACTTTTTTGGATTTGGGATGTTCTAAAAAGTGTCCTTATCTCTTATTAGACGTGTGCCTGCGATGTTGATGGTCTTGACCTTCGAATCGATACCTATTTTGGCAAATGTTCATATTCGATTTAAACAAGACCGGGTGGGTCGTTTGGGGTTGTTTAGGGGCATTTATGTACTTTTTTGGGAGTGGGATGTTCTAAAAAGTGTCCTAATCTCTTATTAGACGTGTGGTTGCGATGTTGAGGGACATGACCTTCGAATCGATACCTATTTCGACATATGTACATTTGTGGTTTAATTCAGACCGGGTGGGTCGTTTGGGGTTATATGGGGGCATTTCTGTACTTTTTTGGGTTTGGGATGTTCTAAAAAGTGTCCTTATCTCTTATTAGATGTGTGGATGCGATGTTGAGGGTCGTGACCTTCGAATCGATACCTATTTCGACTTATGTTCATTTTCGGTCTAAACAAGACCGAGTGGGTAGTTTGGGGTTATTTGAGGGCATTTCTGTACTTTTTTGGGTTTGGGATGTTCTAAATTATGTCCTTGTCTCCTGTTACAAGTACGGATTGGAAGTAGAGGGTTGTGACCTTCGTATTGATACCAATTTTGTCAAATGTTCATTTTCGGTTTAAACCAGACTGGGTGGGTCGTTTGGGGTTATTTGGGGGATTTCTGTACTTTTTTGGGTTTGCGATGTTCTAAAATGTGTCCTTATATCTTGTTAGACATGTGTATGCGATGTTGAGTGTCATGACCTTGGAATCGATGCCTATTTCGACATATGTTTATTTTTGGCTTAACCAAGACTGGGTGGGTCGTTTGGGGTTATTAGGGGGCATATCTGTGTTTTTTGAGTTTGGGATGTTCTAAAATGTGTCCTTATCTCTTATTACACGTGTGGATATGAAGTTGAGGGTCATGACCTTAGTATCGATACCAATTTCGGCAAATGTTCATTTTCGGTTTAAACATGACTGGGTGGGTCGTTTGGGGTAATTTGGGGGCATTTCTGTACTTTTTTGGGTTTGGGAGGTTCTAAAATGTGTCCTCATCTCTGGTTAGATGTGTGGATGGGATGTTGAGGGTCGTGACCTTCGAATTGGTACCTATTTTGACATATGTTCATTTTGGGTTTAAACCAGATAGGGTGGATCGTTTGGGGTTATTTGGGAGCATTTCTGTACTTTTTTGGGTTTGGGATGTTCTAAAAAGTGTCCTTATCTCTTATTAGAGGTGTGGATGCGATGTCGAGGGTCGTAACCTTCGAATCGATACCTATTTTGACTTACGTTCATTTGCAGTTTAAACCAGACTGGGTTGGTCGTTTGGGGTTGTTTGGGAACATTTCTGTACTTTTTTGGGAGTGGGATGTTTTAAAAAGTGTCCTAATCTCTTATTAGATGTGTGGATGCAATGTTGATGGTCGTGACCTTCGAATCGATTCCTATTTTGATATATGTTTTTTTTCGATTTAAACCAGACCGGTTCGGTCGTTTAGAGTTATTTGGGGACATTTCTGTACTTTTATGGGTTTGGGATGTTCTAAAATGTGTCCTTATCTCTTATTACATGTGTGGATATGAAGTTGAGGGTCATGACCTTCGAACGAACCAGGTGGGTGCTTTGGGGTTATTTGGGGGCATTTCTATACCTTTATGGGTTTGGGATGTTCTAAAATGTGTCCTTATCTCTTATTACATGTGTGGATATGAAGTTGAGTCATGACCTTCGAATCGGAGGGTGGTTTGGGGTTATTTGCAGGCATTTTTGTACTTTTTTGGGTTTTGGATGTTCTAAAAAGTGTCCTTATCTTTTATTATATGTGTGGATGCATTGCTGGGGGTCATGACCTTCGAATCGATACCTATTTCAACATATGCTCATTTGCGGTTTAAACCAGACCGGGTGGGTAGTTTGGGGTTATTTGGGGGCATTTCTGTACTTTTTTTGGTTTGGGATGTTCTAAAATTTGTCCTTATTTCTTGTTACACGTGTGGATATGAAGTAGAGGGTCGTGACCTTCGTATCGATACCAATTTGGACAAATGTTCATTTTCGATTTAAACTAGACCGGGTGGGACGTTCGGGGTTATTTGGGGGCATTTCTGTACTTTTTTGGGTTTGGGATGTTCTAATTTGTGTCCGTATATCTTATTAGACGTGTATTTGCGATGTTGAGGGTCATGACCTTCGAATCAATACCTATTTCAACATATGTTCATATTCGGTTTAAACAAGACCGGGTGGGTTGTTTGGGATTATTTGGGGGCACTTCTGTGTTTTTTTGAGTTTGTGATGTTCTAAAATGTTTCCTTATCTCTTATTACACGTGTGGATATGAAGTTCAGGGTCGTGACCTTCGTATCGATACAAATTTTGGCAAATGTTCATTTTCGGTTTAAACAAGACCGGGTGGGTCGTTTGGGGTTATTTGGGGGCGTTTCTGTACTTTTTTGGGTTTGGGATGTTCTAAAATGTGTCCTCATCTCTTATTAGATATGTGGATGCGATGTTGAGGGTCATGACCTTTGAATTGAAACCTATTTCCACATATGTTCATTTCTGGCTTAAACAAGACCGGGTCGATCGTTTGGGATTATTTGGGGGCATTTCTATACTTTTTTGAGTTTTGGATGTTCTAAAATGTGTCCTTATCTCTTGTTACACGTGTGGAGATGAAGTTGAGGGTCGTGACCTTTATATCGATACCAATTTCGGTAAATGTTCATTTTTGATTGGGTGGGTCATTTTGGGTTATTTGGTGGCATTTCTATACTTTCTTGGGTTTGGGATGTTCTACAAAGTGCCCTTATCTCTTATTAGATGTATGGATGCAATGTTGAGGGTCGTGACCTTCGAATTAATACCCATTTCGACATATGTTCATTTTTGGTATAAACCAGATCGGGTGGGTCGTTTGGGGTTATTTGGGGGCATTTCTGTAGTTTTTTGGGTTTTGGATGTTCTAAAACGTGTCCTTATCTCTTCTTAGACGTGTGGATGCGATGTCGAGGGTCGTAACCTTCGAATCGATACCGATTTTGACATTTGTTCATTTTTAGTTTAAACAAGGCCATGTGGGTTGTTTGGAGTTATTTGGGGGCATTTTTGTACTTTTTTGGGTTTGGGATGTTCTAAAATGGGTCCTTATCTCTTATTACACGTGTGGATATGAAGTTGAGGGTTGTGACTTTCGTATCGATACCAATTTAGGCAAATGTTCATTTTCGGTTTAAACCAGATCGGGTGGGTCGTTTGGGGTTATTTGGTGGCATTTCTGTACTTTTTTGGGTTCCGGATGTTCTAACATGTGTCCTTATCTCTTATTACAGGTGTGGATATGAAGTTGAGGGTCATGACCTTTGTATCGATACCTATTTCGACGAATGTTCATTTTATGTTTAAACCTGGTCGGGAGGGTCGTTTGGGGATATTTGGGGGTATTTCTATACTTTTTTTGGTTTGGGATGTTCTAAAAAGTGTCCTTATCTCTTATTAGGCAGGTGGATCCGATGTTTGGGGTCGTGACCTTCGAATCGATACCTATTTCGACATATGTTCATTTTTTATTTAAACCAAACCGGGTGGGTCTTTTGTGGTTATTTGGGGGCATTTCTGTACTTTTTTGGGTTTGGGATGTTCTGACAAATGTCTTTATCTCTTATTAGACATGTGGCTGCGTTGTTGAAGGTCGTGACCTTCGAATTGAAACCGATTTTGACATATATTCATTTTCGCTTTAAACCAAACCAGGTGGGTCGTTTGGGGTTATTTGGGGGCATTTTTGTATTTTTTTGGGTTTGGCATGTTCTAAAATATGTCCTTATCTCTTATTACACATGTGGATTTCAAGTTGAGGGTCGTGACCTTCATATCGATACCAATTTTGGCAAATGTTCATTTTTTATTTAAATAAGACCGGGTGGGTCGTTTGGGATTATTTGGGGGCATTTCTATACTTTTTTGGATTTGGGATGTTCTAAAAAGTGTCCTTATCTCCTATTAGACGTGTGGAAGCGATGTTGAGGGTCGTGACCTTGGAATCGATACCTATTTCGACATATGTTCATTTTCGGTTTAAACATGACTGAGTGGGTCGTTTGGGATTATTTAGAGGCATTTTGTACAATTTTGGGTTTGGGATGTTCTAAAATGTGTCCTTATATCTTATTACAGGTGTGGATATGAAGTTGAGGGTCGTGACCTTCGTATCGATACCAATTTCGACGAATGTTCATTTTTAGTTTAAACCAGTTCGGGTGGGTCCTTTGGGTTATTTGGGGGCATTTCTATACTTTTTTGGGTTTGGGATGTTCTAAAATGTGTCTTCATCTCTTATTAGATGTGTGGATGTGATGTTGAAGGTCTTGACTCTCGAATTGATACCGATTTTGACATATGTTCATGTTCGGATTAAACCAGACCGGGTGGGTCGTTTAGGGTTATTTGGGGGCATTTCTATACTATTTTGGGTTTGGGATATTCCAAAAAGTGTCCTTATCTCTTATTAGATGTGTGGACGCGATGTCAAGGGTCGTAACCTTCGAATCGATACCTATTTCGACTTATGCTCATTTTCAGTTTGAACCAGACAAGGTGGGTCATTTTTGGGTTGTTTGGGGGGTATTTCTGTACTTTTTTGGGTTTGGGGTGTGCTAAAAACTATCCTTATCTCTTATTAGACACGTGGATCCGTTGTTGAGGGTCGTGACCTTCGAATCGATACCTATTTCGACATATATTCATTTTAGGTTTAAACCAAAACGGGTGGGTCGTTTGGGGTTATTTGGGGGTATTTCTGTTCTTTTTTGGATTTAGGATGTTCTAAAAAGTGTCCTTATCTCTTATTAGACAAGTGTATGCGATGTTGAGGGTCATGACCTTCGAATCGATACCTATTTTGACATATGTTCATATTTGATTTAAACAAGACCGGGTGGGTGTTTGGGCTTGTTTAGGGGCATTTCTGTACTTTTTTGGGAGTGGGATGTTCTAAAAAGTGTCCTAATCTCTTATTATACGTGTGGATGCGATGTTGAGGGTCGTGACCTTCGAATCGATACCTATTTTGACATATGTTCATTTTCGATTTAAACTAGACCAAGTGGGTCGTTTGGGTTTATTTGTGGGCATTTCTATACTTTTTTGGGTTTGGGATGTTCTAAAATGTGTCCTTATCTCTTATTACACGTGTGGATATGAAGTTGAGGGTTGTGACCTTCGTATCCAAACCAATTTTGATAAATGTTTATTTTTGGTTTAATCAAGACCGAGTGGGTCATTTGGGGTTATTTGGGGGCATTTCTATACTCTTTTGGGTTTTGGGATGTTCTAAAATGTGTCCTTATCTCTTATTACACGTGTGGATATGAAGTTGACGGTCGTGACCTTAGAATCGATACCTATTTCGATAGATGTTCATTTTCGGTTCGAACGAGACCGGGTGGGTGGTTTGGGGTTATTTGGGGGCATTTCTGTACTTTTTTGGGTTTGGGATGTTCTAAAATGTGTCCTTATATCTTATTAGACGTGTGTATGCAATGTTGAGGGTCATAACCTTCGAATCGATACCTATTTCGACATATGTTCATTTTCAGTTTAAACCAAACCGGGTTGGTCGTTTGGGGTTATTTGGGGGCATTTCTATACTTTTTTTTGATTGGGATGTTCTATAAAATGTCCTCATCTCTTTTTAGACGTGTGGATGCGTTGTCGAGGGTCGTGACCTACGAATCGATACCTATTTCAGCAAATGTTCATTTTCGATTTAAACCAAACCGGGTGGGTCGTTTGGGGTTATTTGGGGGCATTTCTGTACTTATTTGGGTTTGGGATGTGTCCTTATCTCTTGTTACACGTGTGGATATGAAGTAAAGGGTCGTGATCTTCGTATTGATACCAATTTCGACCAATGTTCATTTTCTGTTTAAACCAGATAGGGTGGGTCGTTTGTTGTTATTTGGGGGCATTTCTGTACTTTTTTGGGTTTGGGATGTTCTAAAATGTGTCCTTATAACTTATTAGATGTGTGTATGCGATGTTGAGGGTCATGACCTTCGAATCAATTCCTATTTCGACATGTGTTCATTTTTTGTTTAAACAAGACCGGGTGGGTTGTTTGGGATTATTTGGGGGCATTTCTGTGTTTCTTTGAGTTTGGGATGTTCTAAAATGTGTCTTTATCTCTTATTACTCGTGTGGATATGAAGTTGAGGGTCATGGCCTTCGTATCGATACCAATTTCAGCAAATGTTCATTTTCGGTTTGAGCAAGACCTGGTGGGTCGTTTGGGGTTATTTGGGGGCATTTCTGTTCTTTTTTGTGTTTGGGATGTTCTAAAATATGTCCTCATCACTTATTAGATGCGTGGATGCGATGTTGAGGGTTGTGACCTTCGAATTGATACCTATTTTGACATATGTTCATTTTGCGTTTAAACCAGACTGGGTGGATCGTTTGGGGTCATTTGGGCGCATTTTTGTACTTTTTTGGGTCTGGGATGTTCTAAAAAGTGTCCTTATCTCTTATTAGAGGTGTGGATGCGATGTCGAGGGTCATAACCTTCCAATCAACACCTATTTCGACTTACGTTCATTTGCGGTTTAAAACCAGACTGGGTGGGTCGTTTGGGGTTATTTGGGGGCATTTCAGTTCTTTTTTGGGAGTGGGATGTTTTAAAAAGTGTCATAATCTCTTATTAGACGTGTGGATGCAATGTTGATGGTCGTGACCTTCGAATTCCTATTTCGATATATGTTTATTTTCTTTTTAAACCAGACCGACTGGGTCGTTTGGGGTTATTTGGGGACATTTCTATACTTTTTTGGGTTTGGGATGTTTTAAAATGTGTCCTTATCTCTTATTACACGTGTGGATATGAAGTTGAGGGTCGTGACCTTCGAATCAATACCTATTTCGGTATATGTTCATTTTCGGTTCAAACAAGACCAGGTGGGTCGTTTGAGGTTATTTGGGGGCATTTCTATGCTTTTTTGGGTTCAGGATGTTATAAAAAGTGTCCTTATCTCTTATTAGATGTTAGGATGCAATGTTGATGGTCGTGACCTTCGTATCGATACCAATTTTGACAAATGTTCATTTTTGGTTTAAACTAGACGGGGTAGGGGTCGTTTGGGGTTATTTAGGGGCAGTTCTGTACTTTTTTCGGTTTGGGTGTTCTAAAAAGTGTCCTTATATTTTATTAGACGTGTGTTTGCGATTTTGAGGGTCTTGACCTTCGAATCGATACCTATTTTGACATGTGTTCATATTCGGTTTAAACAAGACCGAGTGGGTTGTTTGGGATTATTTGGGGGCATTTTTGTGTTTTTTTGAGTTTGGGATGTTCTAAAATGTGTCCTTATCTCTTATTAGACGTGTGGATATAAATGTTGAGGGTCGTGACCTTCGTATAGATACCAATTTCGGTTAATGTTCATTTTCGGTTTAAATAAGACCGGGTGGGTTGTTTGGGGTTATTTGGGGGCGTTTCTATAGTTTTTGGGTTTGGGATGTTCTAAAATGTGTCCTCATCTCTGATTAGATGTGTGGATGTGATGTTGTGGGTCGTAACCTTTGAATTGAAACCTATTTCGACATATGTTCATTTTTTATTTAAACCAGATCGGCTGGATCATTTGGGGTTATTTGGGGGCATTTCTGTACATTTTTGGGTTTGGGATGTTCCAAAATGTGTCCTTATCTCTTGTTACACGTGCAGATATGAAGTAGAGGGTCGTGACCTTCGTATCGATTCAATTTCGCCAAATGTTCATTTTTAGTTTAAACTGGACTGGGTGGGTCGTTTGGGCTTATATGGGTGCATTTCTGTACTTTCTGTACTTTTCTGGGTTTGGGATGTTCTAAAATGTGTCCTTATATCTTATTAGACGTGTGTATGCGATGTTGAGGGTCATGACCTTCGTATCGATACCACTTTCGGCAAATGTTCATTCTCGATTTATACAAGCCCGGGTGGGTCGTTTGGGGTTATTTGGGGTCATTTCGATAATTTTTTGGGTTTGGGATAGTCTAAAATGTTTCCTCATCTCTTATTAGATGTGTGGATGCGATGTTGAGGGTCGTGACCTATGAATTGATACCTATTTCGACATATGTTAATTTTCGGTTTAAACCAGGCCGGGTGGATTGTTTGGGGTTATTTGGGGGCATTTCTGTACTTTTTTGGGTTTGGGATGTTCTAAAAAGTGTCCTTATCTCTTATTAGACATGTGGATGCGATGTGGAGGGTCGTAACCTTTGAATCGATACCTATCTCGACTTATGTTCATTTTCGGTTTAAACCAAACCAGGTTGGTTGTTTGGGGTTATTTGGGGGCATTTCTGTACTTTTTTGTGTTTGGGATGTTCTAAAATGTGTCCTTATATCTTATTAGACGTGTGTATGCGATGTTGAGGGTCATGACCTTCGAATCGATACCTATTTTGACATATGTTCATTTTCAGTTTAAACAAGACCGGGTGGGTCATTTGGGATTATTTAGGGGCATTTATATGTTTCTTTGAGTTTGGGATGTTCTAAAATGTGTCCTTATCTCGTATTACACGTGTGGATGTGAAGTGTAGGGTCGTGACCTTCGTATCGATACCAATTTCGACAAATGTTCATTTTCGATTTGAACAAGACCAGGTGGGTCGTTTGGTGTTATTTGGGGGCATTTCTATACTTTTTTGGGTTTAGGATGTTTTAAAATGTGTCCTCATCTCTTATTAGATGCGTGGATGCGATGTTGAGGGTCGTGACCTTCGAATTGATACCTATTTCGACATATGTTCATTTTGGGTTTAAACCAGACCGGGTGGATCGTTTGGGGTTATTTAGGGACATTTCTGTACTTTTTTGGTTTTGGGATGTTCTAAAATATGTTCTTATCTCTTATTAGACGTGTGGATTCGTTGTTGAGGGTCGAGACCTTCGAATCGATACCTATTTCGACATATGTTCATTTTCGGTTTAAACTACACCGGGTGGGTCATTTGGGGTTATTTGGGGGCATTTCTGTACGTTTTTGGGTTTGGGATGTTCTAAAATCTGTCTTATCTCTTATTACATGTGTGGATATGAAGTTGAGGGTCGTGACCTTCGTATCGATACCAAATTAGACAAATGTTCATTTTCGGTTTAAACCAGACTGGTGAGTCGTTTGGGGTTATTTGGGGGCATTTCTGTGTTTTTTTTGTGTTTGGGACATTTTAAAATGTGTCCTTATCTCTTATTACACGTGTGGATATGAAGTTGAGGGTCGTGACCTTTGAATCGATACCTATTTCAGTATATGTTCATTTTCGGTTCGAATAAAACCGGGTGGGTCGTTTGGAGTTATTTGGGGGCATTTCTATACTTTTTTGGGTTTTGGATGTTCTAAAAAGTGTCCTCATCTCTTCTTGGATCTGTGGAGGCGATGTTGACGGTCGTGACCTTCGAATCGATTCCTATTTCGATATATGTTTATTTTCGATTTAAACCAGATCGGGTGGTTCATTTAGGGTTATTTTGGGGTATTTCTTTACTTTTTTGGGTTTTGGATGTTCTAAAAAGTGTCCTTATCTCTTATTAGACGTGTGGATGCGATGTTGAGGGTCGTGACCTTCGAATCGATATCTATTTCGCCATATGTTCATTTACGGTTCGAACCGGACCAGGTGGGACGTTTGGGGTTATTTGGGGGCATTTCTGTACTTTTTTGGGTTTGGAATGTTCTAAAATGTGTCTTTATCTCTTATTAGACGTGTAGATGCAATGTTGAGGGTCAAGACCGTCAAATCGATACCTATTTTGACATATGTTCATTTTTGGTTTGAACATGACCGGGTAGGTCGTTTGGGGTTAGTTGGGGGCATTTCTGTACTTTTTTGGGTTTGGGATGTTCTAAAATGTGTCCTTATCTCTTATTACATGTGTGGATATGAAGTTGAGGGTCGTGACCTTCGAATCGATGCCAATTTCGGCATATGTTCATTTTCGGTACGAACAAGACCGGGTGGGTTGTTTAGGGTTATTTGGCAACATTTCTATACTTTTTTGGGTTTGGAATGTTCTAAAATGTGTCTTGATCTCTTATTAGACGCGTGGATGCGATGTTGATGGTCGTTACCTTCAAATCGATGCCTATTTTGACCTATGTTCATTTCCGGTTTCAACATGACCGGGTTGGTCGTTTGGGGATATTTGGGGGCATTTCTATACTTTTTTGGGTTTGGGATGTTCTTAAAAGTGTCCTTATCTCTTATTAGACGTGTGGATGCGATGTTGAGGGTCGTGACCTTCGAATAGATACCTATTTCGACATTTATTCATTTTCGATTTAAACCAGACCGAGGGGGTCGTTTGGGGTTATTTGGGGGCATTTCTGTACTTTTTTGGGTTTGGGATGTTCTAAAAAGTGTCCTTATCTCTTATTAGATGTGTGGATGCGATGTTGAGGGTCGTGACCTTCAAATCGATATCTATTTGGACGTATGTTCATTTACGGTTTGAACCGGATCGGGTGGGACGTTTTGGGTTATTTCGGGGCATTTCTGTACTTTTTTGGGTTTGAAATGTTCTAAAATGTGTCCTTATCTCTTATTAGACGTGTGGATGCGATGTTGAGGGTCAAGACCTTCAAATCGATACCTATTTTGACATATGTTCATTTTCGGTTTGAACATGACCGGGTAGGTCGTTTGGGGTTAGTTGGGGGCATTTCTATACTTTTTTGGGTTTCGAATGTTCTAAAATTTGTCCTTGTCTCTTATTACATGTGTGGATATGAAGTTGAGGGTCGTGACCTTCGAATCGATACCAATTTTGGCATATGTTCATTTTCGGTACGAACAAGACCGGGTGGGTCGTTTAGGGTTATATGGCGACATTTCTGTACTTTTTTGTGTTTGGAATGTTCTAAAATGTGTCCTGATCTCTTATTAGACGTGTGGATGCGATGTCGACGGTCGTTACCTTCGAATCGATGCCTATTTTGACCTATAATCATTTTCTATTTCAAAATGACCGGGTTGGTAGTTTGGGGTTATTTGGGGGCTTTTCTGTACTTTTTTGGGTTTGGGATGTTCTAAAAAGTGTCCTTATCTCTTATTAGACGAGTGGATGCGATGTTGAGGGTCATGACCTTCGAATAGATACCTATTTTGACATTTATTCATTTTTGGATTAAACCAAACCAAGTGGGTCGTTTGGGGTTGTTTGGGGGCATTTCAGTACTTTTTCGGGTTTGGAATGTTCTAAAATGTGTCCTTATCTCTTATTAGACGTGTGGATACGATGTGGAGGGTCGTGACCTTCGAATCGATACCTATTTTGATAGGTTTATTTTTGGTTTCAACATGACTGGGTGGGTCGTTTGGGGTTATTTGGGGGCATTTCTGTACTTTTTTGGATTTGGGATGTTCTAAAAAGTGTCCTTATCTCTTATTAGATATGTGGATGCATTGTTGAGGGTCGTGACCTTCGAATCGATACCTATTTTGATATATGTTCATTTCGATTTAAACAAGACCGAGTAGGTCGTTCGGGGTTATTTGGGGGCATTTATGTACTTTTTTGGATTTGAGATGTTCTAAAATGTGTCCTTATCAGTTATTACATGAGTGGATATTAAGTTGAGGGCCGTGACCTTCGTATCGATACCAATTTCGACAAATGTTCATTTTTTATTTAAACCAGACCGGGTAGGTCATTTTGGATTATTTGGGGGCATTTCTGTGTTTTTTTGAGTTTGGGACGGTTTAAAATGTGTCCTTATCTCTTATTATACGTGTGGATATGAAGTTCAGGATCGTGACCTTTGAATCGACACCTATTTTGGTATATGTTCATTTTCGGTTCGAATGAGATCGAGTAGGTCGTTTGGGGTTATTTGGGGGCATTTCTGTACTATTTTGGGTTTTGGATGTTCTAAAAAGTGTCCTTATCTCTTCTTGGATGTGTGGATGCGATGTTGACGGTTGTGACCTTCGAATCGATTCCTATTTCGATATATGTTTATTTTCAATTTAAACCAGTCCGAGTGGTTCGTTTGGGGTTATTGGGGGGCATTTCTATACTTTTTTGGGTTTGGGATGTTCTAAAAAGTGTCCTTATCTCTTATTAGATGTGTGGATGCGTTGTTGAGGGTCGTGACCTTCGAATCGATACCTATTTTGACATATGTTCATTTTCGATTCAAACAAGACCAAGTAGGTCGTTTGGGGTTATTTGGGGGCATTTCTATACTTTTTTGGATTTGAGATGTTCTAAAATGTGTCCTTATCTGTTATTACATGAGTGGATATTAAGTTGAGGGCCGTGACCTTCGTATCGATACCAATTTTGACAAATGTTCATTTTCGATTTAAACCAGACCGGGTGGGTCATTTTGGATTATTTGGGGGCATTTCTGTGTTTTTTTGAGTTTGGGACGGTTTAAAATGTGTCCTTATCTCTTATTATACGTGTGGATATGAAGTTGAGGATAATGACCTTTGAATCGACACCTATTTTGGTATATGTTCATTTTCGGTTCGAATGAGATCGAGTAGGTCGTTTGGGGTTATTTGGGGGGCATTTCTGTACTATTTTGGGTTTTGGATGTTCTAAAAAGTGTCCTTATCTCTTCTTGGATGTGTGGATGCGATGTTGACGGTTGTGGCCTTCGAATCGATACCTATTTTGACATATGTTCATTTTCGGTTCAAACTGGACCGGGTGGGACGTTTGGGGTTATTTGGGGGCATTTCTATACTTTTTTGGGTTTGGGATGTTCTAAAATCTGTCCTTGTCTCTTATTACACATGTGGATATGAAGTTGAGGGTTGTGACCCTCGTATCGATATCAAATTAGACAAATGTTCATTTTTGGTTTAAACCAGACCAGTGGGTCGTTTGGGGTTATTTGGGGGCATTTCTGTGTCTTTTTGTGATTGGGACATTTTAAAATGTGTCCTTATCTTTTAATACACGTGTGGATGCAATGTTGAGGGTCGTGACCTTCGAATAGATACCTATTACATTTATTCATTTTCGGTTTAAACCAGACCGAGTGGGTCGTTTGGGGTTATTTGGGGGCATTTCTGTTCTTTTTTGGGTTTGGGATGTTCTAAAATGTGTCCTTATCTCTTATTACATGTGTGGATATGAAGTTGAGGGTCGTGACCTTCGAATCGATACCAATTTCGGCATATGTTCATTTTCGGTATGAACAAGACCGGGTGGGTCGTTTAGGGTTATTTGGCGACATTTCTGTACTTTTTTGGGTTTGGAATGTTCGAAAATGTGTCTTGATCTCTTTTTAGACGTGTGGATGCGATGTTGATGGTCGTTACCTTCAAATCGATGCCTATTTTGACCTATGTTCATTTCCGGTTTCAACATGACCGGGTTGGTCGTTTGGGGTTATTTGGGGGCATTTCTATACTTTTTTGGATTTGGGATGTTCTAAAAAGTGTCCTTATCTCTTATTAGATGTGTGGATGCGTTGTTGAGGGTCGTGACCTTCGAATCGATACCTATTTTGATATATGTTCATTTTCGATTTAAACAAGACCGAGTAGGTCGTTCGGGGTTATTTGGGGGCTTTTCATTACTTTTTTGGATTTGAGATGTTCTAAAATGTGTCCTTATCGGTTATTACATGAGTGGATATTAAGTTGAGGGCCGTGACCTTCGTATCGATACTAATTTTGACAAATGTTCATTTTTTATTTAAACCAGACCGGGTAGGTCGTTTTGGATTATTTGGGGGCATTTCTGTGTTTTTTTGAGTTTGGGACGGTTTAAAATGTGTCCTTATCTCTTATTATACGTGTGGATATGAAGTTGAGGGTCGTGACCTTTGAATCGACACCTATTTTGGTATATGTTCATTTTCGGTTCGAATGAGCTCGAGTAGGTCGTTTGGGGTTATTTGGGGGCATTTCTGTACTATTTTGGGTTTTGGATGTTCTAAAAATTGTCCTTATCTCTTCTTGGATGTGTGGATGCGATGTTCACGGTCGTGACCTTTGAATCGATTCCTATTTCGATATATGTTTATTTTCAATTTAAACCAGTCCGGGTGGTTCGTTTGGGGTTATTGGGGGGCGTTTCTATACTTTTTTGGGTTTGGAATGTTCTAAACTGTGTCCTTTTCTCTTATTAGACATGTGGATGTGATGTTGACGGTCGTGACTTTCAATCGATACCTATTTTGACATATGTTCATTTTCGATTCGAACTGGACCGGGTGGGACGTTTGGGGTTATTTGGGGCCATTTCTGTACTTTTTTGGGTTTGGGATGTTCTAAAATCTGTCCTTATCTCTTATTACACATGTGGATAGGAAGTTGAGGGTTGTGAACCTCGTATCGATATCAAATTAGACAAATGTTCATTTTTTGTTTAAACTAGACCAGCGGGTCGTTTGGGGTTATTTGGGGGCATTTCTGTGTTTTTTTTGTGTTTGGGACGTTTTAAAATGTGTCCTTATCTTTTAATACACGTGTGGATGCAATGTTGAGGGTCGTGACCTTCGAACAGATACCTATTACATTTATTCATTTTCGGTTTAAACTAGACCAAGTGGGTCGTTTGGGGTTATTTGGGGGCATTTCTATACTTTTTTGGGTTTGGGATGTTCTAAAATGTGTCCTTATCTCTTATTACATGTGTGGATATGAAGTTGAGGGTCGTGACCTTCAAATCGATACCAATTTCGGCATATGTTCATTTTCGGTACGAACAAGATAGGGTGGGTCGTTTAGGGTTATTTGGCGACATTTCTATATTTTTTTGGGTTTGGAATGTTCTAAAATGTGTGTTGATCTCTTATTAGACGTGTGGATGCGATGTTGACGGTCGTTACCTTCAAATCGATGCCTATTTTGACCTATGTTCATTTTCGGTTTCAACATGACCGGGTTGGTCGTTTGGGGTTATTTGGGGGCATTTCTATTCTTTTTTGGGTTTGGGATGTTCTTAAAAGTGTCCTTATCTCTTGTTAGAGGTGTGGATGCGATGTTGAGGGTCGTGACCTTCGAATAGACACCTATTCCGACATTTATTCATTTTCGGTTTAAACCAGACCAAGTGGGTCGTTTGGGGTTACTTGGGGGCATTTCTATACTTTTCTGGGTTCGGGATGTTCTAAAATGTGTCCTTATCTCTTATTAGACGTGTGGATGCGATGTTGACGGTCGTGACCTTCAAATCGATATCTATTTCGACATATGTTCATTTACGGTTCGAACCGGACCGGGTGGGACATTTGGGGTTATTTGGGGCATTTCTGTACTTTTTTGGGTTTGGAATGTTCTAAAATGTGTCCTTATCTCTTATTAGACGTGTGGATACGATGTTGAGGGTCAGGACCTTTAAATCGATACCTATTTTGACATATGTTCATTTTCGGTTTGAACATGACCGGGTAGGTTGTTTGGGGTTACTTGGGGGGCATTTCTATACTTTTTTGGGTTTGGGATGTTCTAAAATGTTCGAATCGATACAAATTTTGGCATATGTTCATTTTCTGTACTTTTTTGGGTGACCTTCGAATCGATACAAATTTTGGCATATGTTCATTTTCGGTACGAACAAGACCGGGTGGGTCGTTTGGGGTTATTTTGCGATATTTCTATACTTTTTTGGGTTTGGAATGTTCTAAAATGTGTCCTGATCTCTTATTAGACGTGTGGATGCGATGTTGACGGTCGTTACCTTCAAATCAATGCCTATTTTGACCTATAATCATTTTTGGTTTCAAAATGACCGGGTTGGTCGTTTGGGGTTATTTGGGGGCATTTCTGTACTTTTTTGGATTTGGGATGTTCTAAAAAGTGTCCTTATCTCTTATTAGACGTGTGGATGCGATGTGGAGGGTCGTGACCTTCGAATTGATACCTATTTTGACAGGTTTATTTTTGGTTTCAACATGACCGGGTGGGTTGTTTAGGGTTATTTGGGTGCATTTCTATACATTTTTGGGCTTGGGATGTTCTAAAAAGTGTCCTTATCTCTTATTAGATGTGTGGATGCATTGTTCAGGGTCGTGACCTTCGAATCGATACCTATTTTGACATATGTTCATTTTCGATTTAAACAAGACCAAGTAGGTCGTTTGGGGTTATTTGGGGGCATTTCTATACTTTTTTGGATTTGAGATGTTCTAAAATGTGTCCTTATCTGTTATTACATGAGTGGATATTAAGTTGAGGGCCGTGACCTTCGTATCGATACCAATTTCGACAAATGTTCATTTTCGATTTAAACCAGACCGGGTGGGTCGTTTTGGATTATTTGGGGGCATTTCTGTGTTTTTTTGAGTTTGGGACGGTTTAAAATGTGTCCTTATCTCTTATTATACGTGTGGATATGAAGTTGAGGGTCGTGACCTTTGAATTGACACCAATTTTGGTATATGTTCATTTTCGGTTCGAATGAGATCGAGTAGGTTGTTTGGGGTTATTTGGGGGCATTTCTGTACTATTTTGGGTTTTGGATGTTCTAAAAAGTGTCCTTTTCTCTTCTTGGATGTGTGGATGCGATGTTGACGGTCGTGACCTTTGAATCGATTCCTATTTCTATATATGTTTATTTTCGGTTTAAACCAGTCCGGGTGGTTCGTTTGGGGTTATTGGGGGGCATTTCTATACTTTTTTGGTTTTGGAATGTTCTAAAATGTGTCCTTTTCTCTTATTAGACATGTGGATGTGATGTTGAGGGTCATGACCTTCAAATCGATACCTATTTTGACATATGTTCATTTTCGGTTTGAACTGGACCGGGTGGGACGTTTGGGGTTATTTGGGGGCATTTCTGTACGTTTTTGGGTTTGGGATGTTGTAAAATCTGTCCTTATCTCTTATTACACGTGTGGATATGAAGTTGAGGGTCGTGACCCTCGTATCGATACCAAATCAGACAAATGTTCATTTTTGGTTTAAACCAGACCAGCGGGTCGTTTGGGGTTATTTTGTGGCATTTCTGTGTTTTTTTGTGTTTGGGACGTTATAAAATGTGTCCTTATCTCTTAATACACGTGTGGATGCAATGTTGAGGGTCGTGACCTTTGAATAGATACCTATTACATTTATTCATTTTCAGTTTAAACCAGACCGAGTGGGTCATTTGGGGTTATTTGGGGGCATTTCTGTACTCTTTTGGGTTTGGGATGTTCTAAAAAGTGTCCTTATCTCTTATTACATGTGTGGATATGAAGTTGAGGGTCGTGACCTTCGAATCGATACCAATTTCGGCATATGTTCATTTTTGGTACAAACAAGACCGGGTGGGTCGTTTAGGGTTATTTGGCGACATTTCTATACTTTTTTGGGTTTGGAATGTTCTATAATGTGTCTTGATCTCTTATTAGACGTGTGGATGCGATGTTGATGGTCGTTACCTTTGAATCGATGCCTATTTTGACCTATGTTCATTTTCGGTTTCAACATGATCGGGTTGGTCGTTTGGGGTTATTTGGGGGCATTTTTGTACTTTTTTGGGTTTGGGATGTTCTAAAAAGTGTCCTTATCTCTTATTAGACGTGTGGATGCGATGTTGAGGGTCGTGACCTTCGAATAGATACCTATTTTGACATTTATTCATTTTCAATTTAAACCAGACCGAGTGGGTGGTTTGGGATTATTTGGGGGCGATTCTGTGTTTTTTTGAGTTTGGGATGTTCATAAATGTGTCCTTATCTCTTATTACACGTGTGGATATGAAGTTGAGGGTTGTGACCTTCGTATCAATACCAATTTAGGCAAATGTTCATTTTCGGTTTAAACAAGACCGGGTGGATCATTTGGGGTTATTTGGTGGCATTTCTGTACTTTTTTGGGTTTAGGATGTTCTAAAATATGTCCTCATCTCTTATTAGTTGTGTCGATGCGATATTGAGGGTCGTGACCTTCGTATTGATACATATTTCAACATATGTTTATTTGCGGTTTAAACCAGACCGGGTGGGTCGTTTGGGGTTGTTTGGGGGCATTTCTGTATTTTTTTGGGTTTGGGATGTTCTAAAAAGTGTCGTTATCTCTTGTTAGATGTGTGGATGCGATGTTGAGGGTCGTGACCTTCAAATCGATACCTATTTCGACATCTGTTCATTTTCGGTTTAAAAAAGACCGAGTGGGTCGTTTGGGGTTATTTTGGGGCATTTCTGTACTTTTTTGGGTTTGGGATGTTCTAAAATGTGTCCTTATCTGTTATTACATGTGTGGATATGAAGTTGAGGGACATGGCCTTCGTATCGAAACCAATTTCGACAAAAGTTCATTTCGGGTTTAAACCAGACCCGGTGGGTCGTTTGGGGGTGTTTAGTGGCATTTCTGTACATTTTTGGGTATGGGATGTTCTAAAATGTGTCCTTATCTCTTATTACACATGTGGATATATGAAGTTGAGGGTCGTGACCTTCGAATCGATACCTATTTTGGTATATGTTCATTTTCGATTCAAACGAGACCGGGTGGGTCGTTTGGGGTTATTTCGGGGCATTTCTTTATTTTTTTGTGTTTGGGACGTTTTAAAATGTGTCCTTATCTCTTATTACATGTGTGGATATGAAGTTGAGGGTCGTGACCTTTCAATCGATACCTATTTCGATATATGTTCTTTTTCGGTTGGAATGAGACCGGGTGCGTTGTTTGGGGTTATTTGGGGGCATTTCTGTACATTTTTGGGTTTTGGATGTTCTAAAAAGTGTCTCTATCTCTTCTTGGATGTGTGGAGGCGATGTTGACGGTCGTGGCCTTTGAATCGATTCCTATTTCTATATATGTTTATTTTCGGTTTAAACCAGATCGGGTGGTTCGTTTGGGGTAATTTGGGGGCATTTCTGTACTTTTTTGGGTTTTGGATGTTCTAAAAAGTGTCCTTATCTCTTATTAGACGTGAGGATGCGTTATTGAGGGTCGTGACCTTCGAATCGATATCTATTTCGACATATGTTCATTTACGGTTCGAACCAGACCAGGTGGGACGTTTAGGGTTATTTGGGGGCATTTCTGTACCTTTTGGGTTTGGAATATTCTAAAATGTGTCCATATCTCCTATTAGACGTGTGGATGCGATGTTCAGGGTCAAGACCTTCGAATCGATACCTATTTTGACATATGTTAATTTTCGGTTTCAACATGACTGGGTGGGTCATTTGGGGTTAGTTGGCGGCATTTCTGTACTTTTTTGGGTTTGGGATGTTCTAAAATGTATCCTTATCTCTTATTACATGTGTGGATACGAAGTTGAGGGTGGTGACCTTCGAATCGATACCAATTTCGGCATATGTTCATTTTCGGTTTGAACAAGACCGGGTGGGTCGGTTAGGGCTATTTGGTGACATTTCTGTATTTTTTTGGGTTTGGGATGTTCTAAAATGTGTCCTGATCTCTTATTAGACGTGTGGATGCGATGTTGACGGCCGTTACCTACGAATCGATGCCTATTTTGACCTATGTTCATTTTCGGTTTCAACATGACCGGGTTGGTCGTTTGGTGTTATTTGGGGGCATTTCTATACTTTTTTGGGTTTGGGATGTTCGACAAATTGTCCTTATCTCTTATTAGACCTGTGGATGCGATGTTGAGGGCCGTGACCTTCGAATAGATACTATTTTGACATTTGTTCATTTACGGTGTAAACTAGACCGGGTGGGTCATTTGGGGTTATTTGGGGGCATTTCTGTACTTTTTTGGGTTTGGGATGTTCTAAAAAGTATCCTTATCTCTTATTGGACGTGTGGATGCGATGTTGAGGGTCGTGACCTTCGAATCGATACCTATTTCGATATATGTTCATTTTTTGTTTAAACCAGACCGAGTGGGTCGTTTGGGGTTATTTGGGGGCATTTCTGTACTTTTTTGGGTTTGGAATGTTCTAAAATGTGTCCTTATCTCTTATTAGACGTGTGGATACGATGTGGAGGGTCGTGACCTTCGAATCGATACCTATGTTGACATGTTTATTTTCGGTTTCAACATGACCGAGTGGGTCGTTTGGGGTTATGTGGGGGCATTTCCGCACTTTTTTGGGTTTGCGATGTTCCAAAAAGTGTCTTTATCTCTTATTAGACGTGTGGATGCGTTGTTGAGGGTCGTGACCTTCGAATCGATACCTATTTTGACATATGTTCATTTTTTATTTAAACAAGACCGACTAGGTGGTTTGGGGTTATTTGGGGGCATTTCTGTACTTTTTTGGATTTGAGATGTTCTAAAATGTGTCCTTATCGGTTATTACATGAGTGGATATCAAGTTGAGGGCCGTGACCTTCGTATCGATACAAATTTTGACAAATGTTCATTTTCGATTTAAACCAGACTGGGTGGGTCGTTTTGGATTATTTGGGAGCATTTCTAAGTTTTTTTGAGTTTGGGACGGTTTAAAATGTGTCCTTATCTCTTATTATACGTGTGGATATGAAGTTGAGGGTCGTGACCTTTGAATCGATACCTATTTTGGTATATGTTCATTTTCGGTTGGAATGAGGTTGGGTGGGTCGTTTGGGGTTATTTCGGGGCATTTCTATACTTTTTTGTGTTTTGGATGGTCTAAAAAGTGTCCTTATCTCTTCTTCGATGTGTGGATGCGATGTTGACGGTCGTGACCTTCGAATCGTTTCCTATTTCGATATATGTTTATTTTTTATTTAAACCAGTCCGGGTGGTTCTTTTGGGGTTATTGGGGGTCGTTTCTATACTTTTTTAGGTTTGGAATGTTCTAAAATGTGTCCTTATCTCTTATTAGACATGTGGATGTGATGTTGAGGGTTGTGACCTTCGAATCGATACCTATTTTAACATATATTCATTTTCGGTTTCAACATGACCGGGTGGGTCGTTTGGGGTTATTTGGGGTCATTTCTGTACTTTTTTGGGTTTGGGATGTTCTAACATGTGTCCTTATCTCTTGTTACACGTGTGGATATGAAGTAGAGGGTCGTGACCTTCGTACCGATACCAATTTTGACAAATGTTCATTTTCGGCTTAAACCAAACCGGGTGGGTCGTTTGCGATTATTTGGGGGTATTTCTATACTTCTTTGGGTTTGGGTTGTTTTAAAAAGTGTCCTTATCTCTTATTACACGTGTGGATATGAAGTTGAGGGTCGTAACCTTCGAATTGATCCCTATTTTGACATGTGTTCAATTTCGGTTTAAACAAGATCGACTGGGTCGTTTGGGGTTATTTGGGGCATTTCTGTACTTTTTTGGGTTTGGGATGTTCTAAAATGTGTCCTC